>NC_140502.1:22113089-22363089 GCF_964271855.1 Acomys minous | reverse complement strand
CAGCATTATGCTTACTGTCTTCGCCCTGACCACTCTGGGCTGTCACAGTCTACAGTAGGTCTGTCCCCTTTGGTGGTTTGGGCTCTCTGAGGACAGTCCCATTAGTCACGAGGTCACCTCGGTGTTGCCTAGCATAGATCAGACAGACGGGGCTGTTTGATGGAATCTATAATAGCACAGTTACAATGGTACAGAGGCCTGTAATGCCAGCATTTGGGAGCAAGGGCGTGGAGAGGTCAAAGCTACCCTGGACAACATAGCAAGACAGTCTCAAAATAAAAGACTTTAAAAGCTTAAAGTATAGTTTAGTGGTAGAGCCCCTGCCTAGAGTCCCCCAGTAAGAGGCTGGGATGTGACTCAGTGGTAGAGCTCCTGCCTAGAATCCCCCAGTGAGGGGTTGGGGGCGTGGCTCAGTGGTATAGCCCCTGCCTAGAGTCCTCCAGTGAGGGGCTGTGGTGTGTGGCTCAGTGGTAGAGCTCCTGCCTAGAATCCCCCAGTGAGGGGCTGGGGGCGTGGCTCAGTGGTAGAGCCCCTGCCTAGAATCCCCCAGTGAGGGGCTGGGGTGTGGCTCAGTGGTGGAGCCCCTGCCTAGAATCCCCCAGTGAGGGGCTGGGGTGTGGCTCAGTGGTAGAGTCCCTGCCTAGAATCCCCCAGTGAGGGGCTGGGGTGTGGCTCAGTGGTGGAGCCCCTGCCTAGAATCCCCCAGTGAGGGGCTGGGGTGTGGCTCAGTGGTAGAGTCCCTGCCTAGAATCCCCCAGTGAGGGGCTGGGGTGTGGCTCAGTGGTGGAGCCCCTGCCTAGAATCCCCCAGTGAGGGGCTGTGGTGTGGCTCAGTAGTGGAGCCCCTGCCTAGAATCCCCCAGTGAGGGGCTGGGGGCGTGGCTCAGTGGTAGAGCCCCTGCCTAGAATCCCCCAGTGAGGGGCTGGGGTGTGTGGCTTGAAGGAAAACACCTGTCTAGAATTAACCAGGATGTGGAACTGAGAGATCCTAAAAGGAAAGTTGCCTCTCCACCCCCTGTTGCCCCCACCCCCCACCCCCCAAACCCCAAGCTAGAAGTCCAAAACTGAGGTTGAATCCTGGAGATGCTCCAGCTTGAAAAAAAATCTCAGATGTCAGGTCAGACCACAGTTGCACTCCTACCCACATCCATGCAGTGTGCAGAGAAAAGCAGAAGTGTGTGTCCTTCCCTGTCCAAGTCTCACTTCCTGCTGCCCGCAGCCTCCGGCTGGACAGTTCCTGAGGGAGGGTCACGGCCGTCCCAGGGAAAAGAGAAGTGGAGATGGGTTTGAGCCCGCTGTCTGCACCCTCCTCCGCTTTGTCCTGGCAGAGCTTCCTCTTCCTGTCTGTTACTGTAGGTCAGAGAGCGGACTCGTCCCCTCCTGCCTCCTCCTTGGATCTTGTAAGGCCACTGTCACCCTCTCTGGGAACTGTGTGACTTTGGGAAAGCTACTGAACCTCTGGGCCTCAGGCTCCCTGTCTGTAAAATTGGAACGAGAGAAAGAACTAACCCTACAACTGGAAAAGAGGGATTTGTGCGTTTATCTGGTTTCAGGCTTAGCGAGGGACTCAGCACATAGTAGGCACTTGAAAAAGACTGACTCCAGCCGGGCGTGGTGGCGCACGCCTCTAATCCCAGCACTCGAGAGGCAGAGGCAGGTGGATCACTGTGAATTCAAGGCCAGCCTGGTCTACAGAGTGAGTCCAGGACAGCCAAGGCTACACAGAGAGACCCTGTCTCAAAAAACCAAAAAAAAAAAAAAAAAGAAGAAGAAGAAAAATAAGAAAAGAAAAGAAAAAAAAATACTGACTCCTAGCGCTAAGGGATAGTTTAGTGGTAAAATACTTCCTTGACAGCTGGGTGTGGTGGCGCTCGCCTTTGATCCTAGCACTCGGGAGGCAGAGGCAGGCAGATCTCTGTGAGTTCGAGGCCAGCCCAGTCTACAAAGGGAGGCCAGGACAGCCAAGGCTACACAGAGAAACCCTGTCTCGAAAAAAAAAATTATTTGGTTGACATGGATGAGACCTTTGGGTTCACCCCCAATTGTGTCAGAAACTGGGGTTGAGGATTTACATGGTACAGTGCTTACCGTGCAGATGTGAGGACCGGGCTTTCACCTCCAGAATGCACACAATAGAGCTGAGCCTATAGTGGAACACATCTGTAACCCCAGTGCTGGGAAGATGGAGATGGGGGGATCTGTGGAACTCACTGGCTGGCCAGCCTAGCTGGATCTGTGAGCTCCTGAGTCCTGTTGAGAGACCCTCAAAAAGCCAAGATGGCGGCCCGGCAAGGCGACTCAGCAGGTAAAGGTGCTTGCTGCTGAGCCTGGATTCAACTCCCAGGGCCCAAATAGCAGAAAGAGAAAACTGACTCACACACGCTGTCCTATAACACACACACACACACACACACACACACACACACACACACACACTCACACTCACACTCACAAAAAAATAACTATAATAATAATAATAAACAGACAGAGTGGGGCACTCTCAGCCCTGGGCAGGCAGAGGCAGGTGTCTCTCTTGAATCTGAGGCTACATTGGTCTACGTAGCAAGTCCGGGTCAGCCAGGGATACATTGTAACACCCTGTCTCAGAAAGAGAGAAGTCAGGGAGGAGACAAATTGATACTATTTTGTGTAAACAAACTAGTCCACGTGCTATTAAACTGTGACATGTGACAAGTCACTGTCATTCAATAGGGGGAAAGATCTGGAGATTGGCTTTCCTCCCCGCACCCCCCCCCCCCGCCCCCAACAAGACAAGATCTCACTCTGTAGCTCAGGCTGGTGGGCCATCTGGTGATCATCCTGCCTCACTGACAGCTGGGGTTATAGGTGTGTGTAACCACACCAGCTGCAAGTCTGCATTTAAAGTTTTTTATTCTTTCGTTGGTTTGGTCCTTTGGTTGTTGTTTTGAGGGTTTTGCTTATAGGTGGTTTTGTTTGTTTGTTTGTTTTTCAAGACAGGGTTTCTCTGTGTAGCCTTGGCTGTCCTGGACTCACTTTGTGGACCAGGCTGGCTTCGAACTCACAGCTATCTGCTTGCCTCTGCCTCCCAGAGTGCTGGGACTACAGGCGAGCCCCATCATGCCCCGCACCGCTTAAGGGGATCCAGTTGTGTGTGCTAGGCAAGTGCTTAACCCCTGAGCCACCCCGTCAGCTTGTACGGCTTTAAACAACCTTTCAAGGCATCTCTAGTCCTCTAAATGAGGAAACTGAGGCTCAAAAAGAGGGAAAAAGTGTCTTGACAGAGGTGGCTTTTGCAAGGAGCGAGACACAGTGTGGGCATATGGTTTCTTTGCAAATCTTGTGTGCCCCTTGTGGTCCTGTTGTGGGACTACAACACACATGCATGCATATACAGAGGGTTGCTCCCACACTCAGAGACACGCGCACACTCACACACACACACTCAGAGATCTACACATCCCTACAAAGTTGTGTAGTTATACTAGGACCACAATCAAGAGTGGTGTGTGATAAGCCGGGCATGGTGGCGCACACCTGTCATCCCAGCCCTCGAGAAGGCACAGGCAGGCAGATTGCTGTAAATTCAAGGCCAGCCTGGTCTACAAAGGCAGTCCAGGACAGCCAGGGCTACACAGAGAAACCTTGTCTTAAAAAAAAAAAAAAAAGAGTGGTGTGTAACTGTCCTCTGGTCCTCATGTCTTTCCCCATCCTCAGGCTGTGCTGTCAGACAACAGGGTGGGCCTCTGGCTGGGAGAGCCAGATCCTCCGGAAGAGCCCATCACGTTGCAAGTATCTGTGCCCCCCCACCAGCTTCGGCTGGAAAAGCTCCTTCCTCATACCCCATACCACATCCGGGTATCCTGCACCAGCAGCCAGGGCCCTTCGCCCTGGACCCACTGGCTTCCGGTGGAGACCACAGAGGGAGGTAAGACGGTCTTGGGAGGAAGATGGCACTGGGCTTTGCTTTCATTGGTGCCACCCTGAACTTCTCCTCTCACCCCCTTTACCCCCACACGGCGTTAAGCTCCTTGTCCAGCCCCTCACCCCTGAGCTCTGCCCACTGGCCTCTCTCCAGATCTCTTCCCCCTCCCCTCACCCCCATGCTTCCGCTCACGGAATTGCGCACACGTGTGCTCTTTGCCAACCTGCCCCCAACTTCCTGGGAACTGGGGACGGGGTCAGGAAGAGGCGATGGTACCAGCTTCCCTTTCCATGTCCTCCAGTGCCCTTGGGTCCCCCCGAGAACGTTAGCGCCATGCGGAATGGGAGCCAGGCCCTCGTGCGTTGGCAGGAGCCAAGGGTGCCCCTGCAGGGCACCCTGTTAGGGTACCGGCTGGCTTATCGAGGCCAGGACACCCCCGAGGTGGGTGATGCTGGCTGGGTGGGGGTGGAACGGTTGTGGGACGGGAGATGCGGAAGAGAAGAAGAGAAAGTAGAGCCAGGCAGTTGTGGAAGGCGGGTACTGTAACTGTGGCACCATGCCTACGGAGGCGAATTCCAGGGATCCTTAGTGCATCTGTGAAGGAGAGGCTGAGGATTGCCTGTGTGTGTGAGCAGTGTAAAAGCACCTCCTTGGGCTCGGGTAGTGTAACTTTCACAGCCTCTTAGGGAGAGGGCGCTTCCCTGATTTAGACAAATGTTTTAGCTGGGCCCCCAAGGTGGAGAAAGGGGATGGGAGTGAAAAAAAAAAAGATGAGAATTCAATTATTTAAAAAAAACGCTGAGCTGTGCATGGTGCCTGGGTGCCAAGCACCGCTCTGAGAGGTTGAGGCAGAGCCCCTCCCTGCCTTATGCAGCTGACATCCCAGGGTGCATGGGGCTGGACATGTGAGACAAACGTGGTGACCGAGGGGCTGGGATGAACCAAAGGAGTTGAGTCTTAGGAGTTCTGGACCTAGCCATCTGTCCTGATGTCACCTCCGGACTTCCTAGGTACTTATGGACATAGGGCTAAAGCGAGAGGTGACCCTGGAACTGCGGGGGGACAGGCCCGTGGCTAACCTGACTGTGTCTGTGGCTGCCTACACCTCTGCTGGGGATGGGCCCTGGAGCTTTCCTGTGCCCCTGGAGCCTTGGCGCCCAGGTAACTCTAAAGCCATACCGAGCCCCCTTCCAGATACCGTCAGGATTGCCTCTTCCTGGTACCCTTGACTTGCTCCCCGACACCTCCGAGTGCTCCCCCAGCTTAGATGCTGTTCCTACCTGAGCCTGACACAGAACCTCCCTCCTCCATGCCGCCCCCCCCCCGTCCCCCCACCCCCACCGCCACTTGTGTCATGTCAGTCTCGCCTTCTCTGAGCACATCTCCCCTGTCTGTCCTTTCTCCTCACAGGGCAAGGACAGCCACTCCACCATCTGGGTAAGGGCTTTTGCGCCCCCCTTCCTGTCCCGCCCCCACCATCCTGCAGCCCCGTCATCGCACATGCCGTTTTTACACACCCCCTTCGTGCTCTCCAAGCACATTGCTCTAACCCTTCGCTTGTTGCGTTTGTGTGGTCCTTGAGGGAGATGCCGAGAATGGTCCAGTAAATGGGATGAGTGAGTGGATGGATTCACAGACACACGGGTGTGTAGGGGAGTAAATTAAAACACACTGGATGGGTGGATGGATGGATGGATGGATGGATGGACGGATGGATGGACAGATGGATGGACGGATGGAAAGATTAACGGATGGGTGCATGAACGGATGAGTATACGGAGACTGGGTTAACAGACACGTGCATGTGAGGGGGGAAAAAGACTCAAGGACTGACAGCCAGGCATGGTGGCATGTGCGTTTGATCACAACACTTAGGAGACGGAGGCGGGCAGATCTCTGTAAGTTCACGGCCAGCCTGGCTATGTAGTGAGTTCCAGGACAGCCACATAGTGAGACCCTTTCTCAAAAAATAAAAATGAAAAAAGAAAGGAAGAAAAGATATGTGTAAATGGATGGATATATGGGTGGGCATATGGAGAATGAGTTGTTTTATATATATAGATGAACACATATGTAAACCGGCCAATGGATGGATGGATGGGTGCGTGGATGGATGGATGGATGGATGGATGGGTGGGTGGGTGGGTGGATGGATGGATGGATGGATGGGTGGATGGATGGATGGATGGGTGGATGGATGGATGGATAGATGGATGGGTGGATGGGTGGATGGATGGATGGGTGGATGGATGGGTGGATGGATGGGTGGATGGATGGGTGGATGGGTGGATGGGTGGATGGATAGATGGATGGGTGGATGGATGGATGGATGGATGGGTGGATGGATGGATGGGTGGATGGATGGGTGGGTGGGTGGGTGGATGGGTGGATGGATGGATGGATGGGTGGATGGATGGATGGATGGGTGGATGGGTGGGTGGATGGATGGGTGGATGGGTGGATGGATGGATGGATGGGTGGATGGGTGGGTGGATGGATGGATGGGTGGGTGGATGGATGGATGGGTGGATGGATGGATGGGTGGATGGATGGATGGGTGGATGGATGGGTGGATGGGTGGATGGATGGATGGATGGGTGGATGGGTGGGTGGATGGATGGATGGGTGGATGGATGGATGGATGGGTGGATGGATGGGTGGATGGATGGATGGATGGATGGATGGATGGATGGGTGGGTGGATGGATGGGTGGGTGGGTGGGTGGATGGATGGATGGATGGATGGATGGGTGGATGGATGGATGGATGGGTGGATGGATGGATGGATGGATGGATGGGTGGATGGATGGATGGATGGGTGGATGGGTGATGGGTAGGTGGATGGATGGATGGATGGATGGGTACTGGATGAATAGATACCCGCCTAGCACTGTTATAGCCGCTACTTTCAGACCTCAACTTTCTTTAAAATCTCTTCAATATATCCTCTCATAGTTATAGCTTATTCACCTGCCTCTCATGCCCCCTGATGCCCATCTTTCCTCACACATGCCCACTGCACACTCAACTTCTCATTTTCTGACACAGGCACTCACTATATGGCCCCTGGCTGGCCTGGAAATCTCTATGGTAGACCAGGATGGCCTGAAACTCACAGAGATGTGCCAGACTCTGCCTCCAGAACACCGGGCTTGAGCTGGGCGTGGTGGCGCACTCCTTTAATCCCAGCCCTCGGGAGGCAGAGGCAGGGGGAATCGCTGTGAGTTCGAGGCCAGCCTGGTCTACAAAGTGAGTCCAGGACAGCCAAGGCTACACAGAGAAACCCTGTCTCGAAAACAAAACAAAACAAAACAAAACAAAACAAAGCAGAACACTGGGCTTAAAGGCGTGCACTGTTATGCCCAGCTCTATCTAATTTCTGGATGTGTTATAGCCAGCACACATGACACAATCGCAACCACTGAAAAACGTTCAGTCCACACTGTCCCGTAGCTTATCTCTGCTTTTCTAGGAATTTTACACTCCTTAGCTGAAATGCCATTACCCTTAAAAAGATCTATTACCTTTCTCTATGCCTCTCTGTCAGTGTCCTCCCTCTGTCTTCCTCTTCCTCCTCCTCCTACACACAAACACACACACACACACACACACACACACACACACACACACCTACCTCTTGGTACTCTTTTTTCTAAAAGATTTATTTATTTTATGTAGATAAGTACACTGTCTTCATGCACACCAGAAAAGAGCATCAGTTCCCATTACAGATGGTTACGAGCCACCAATATGGTTGCCGGGAATTGAACTCAGGACCTCTAGGAAGAGCAGCCAGTGTGTGCTCTTAACCACTGAGCCATCTCCCCAGCCCCCACTCTTGCTACTCTCAGCACGTGACCATGCTCCAGTTCCCTCCATGCTCTACACCTGTCTTTGTCCCAACCCCTATCCCCACCCCATCCTCTTCCTGCCTCGCCTGCCAGTTCACACACCTCGCACGCTCACCGCACACTCTCCTTGTGTTGAGTCGCATCCCCAGAGATCACTGCCCACAGCCTGCCTTGGTAGCGCATACCTGCCGCCCCCAGCACTTGGGAAAGCTATGGCAGCAGACGAATTAGGAGGTCACACCCTCCTGAGTGACCACAAACCTTGACTTTACGAAGGCGGGGGAGGGGGGGCAGGGGGGGAAGCAGCTGGGATGTAGCTCGGTTAGGAAAGGGCTCTCCCAGCATGCACGAGGCCCTGAGTCCCCATCTCCAGTGCTGCGTAAAGCAGTCATCAGGATCCGTGCCTGTCATCCCAGCACTCAGGAGGTGGGATCAGGAGGATCAGAAGTTCAAGGTCAGCTTTGGCCGCGTACCAAGTCTGAGGCTAGCCTGGGCTTCATTTGAGCCTTCCTAAAGCAAAACAAAGCGAAAACTGGACATTCCTCATGGCTTGGGCCCCCAAACTCCTCCAACGGCCAACCCATTCTTTGCACACACACACTTCCTCAACGCACGGGTGTTTCTCCCTCATTTCCTGTCTCATTCTTTGTTCCCCACGTGCGCGTGCTCCACTTGCGCGTGCTCCGTGCACCGGTCTGCACGGCGTGAATTCTCTCCCTCACTCACCTATCTTTGCACACCCAGGCCGCTTCCTTGTACAATTATCTGGCCGCTCTCACCCCTGGACTGTTTGAGACTTCCTCCCGTGTCCATCTGCCCCTCCTTGCACACTCACACCCACCGCATACACGTCTCACCTCCTTGCACACTCACACCCACCGCATCTCACCTCCCTTTTCCGTCCTCTCGCACTCCTGCCTCCATGCCATGTCACTCCCTCTTGGGCCCCAGGGAGCTGGAACCAGGGACCTTAGCCGTGATCTGTCCCCCCATACCCCCGACAGTGAGTGAACCCCCATCTCCTGCCTTCTCGTGGCCCTGGTGGTACGTACTGCTGGGAGCAGTTGTGGCCGCTGCCTGTGTCCTCATCCTGGCCCTGTTCCTTGTCCATCGGAGGAAGAAGGAGACCCGCTACGGGTGAGTTACAACTCCATACGGGGAGGTTCTGCGAGCCTGCGTGGAGAGGCTGGAGTCACGGAAGACCAACAAGGAGTGTGTGTGTGTGTGTGTGTGTGTGTGTGTGTGTGTGTGTGTGTACGTGCGCACACGCATGTGTGTGTGTGTGGTTATGGGTGTGTGTGCACATGTGTGTGTGTGTGTGTACGTGCGCACGTGCATGTGTGTGTGTGTGTGTGTGTGTGGTTATGGGTGTGTGTGCACATGTGTGTGTGTGTGGCTATGGGTGTGTGTGCACATGTGTGTGTGTGGTTATGGGTGTGTGTGCTGCATGTGTGTGTGTGTGTGTGTGTACGTGCGCATGCGCATGTGTGTGTGTGTGTGGTTATGGGTGTGTGTGCACATGTGTGTGTGTGTGTGTGGTTATGGGTATGTGTGTGCTGCATGTGTGTGTGCTGCATGTGTGTGTGTGTGTGTGTGTGTGTGTGTGGTTATGGGTGTGTGGGTATGTCTATGTGTGTGTGTGCACGCGCGCGTGCGTGTGTGTGTGTGTGTGTGTGTGTCTGCGTGTGTATGTGTGGTTATAGGTATGTGTGTGTGTCTGCATGTGTGTGTGTGTGGGTTATGGGGGCGTGGTCCAAATGAGGATGAGGAGACCTGAGGAGAAGATGGCAGGTAGAGGGTGGTGGTCCAAGATGTGTTTAGCAAGCTCTAGAGGGACAGGCAACACAGGGTGGGGGTGCAGTGCTGCCTGCTCTAGGCCCCACTAGGACAGGTTGCCGTGTGGTTTTTGCCCATCCCTCACCCACTCCCTTCTCCCCCTAGGGAGGTGTTCGAGCCAACAGTGGAAAGAGGTGAACTGGTAGTCAGGTACCGCGTCCGAAAGTCCTACAGTCGTCGGACCACCGAAGCCACCCGTGAGTGATCTCCCTGTAGGGCAGTGGGGGTCTAGAGGCTTGTAGGGGGCACGTCTGCAGACGCAGGGCGCAAGCTTCTGAAAGTCTATAGAACACAAGGGTGTTAAAACCTCGGGCCCTAGGGAGGGTGAAGCTTGGACCACACGCCGCTTGACAACAGTAGAAGACAGGGTGCTGTGCATTCTCTCTGCTGTGACAGCAAAGAACAGCTTCAAGGGCCAGGTGGTGGTGGCGCACGCCTTTAATCCCAGCACACGGGAGGCAGAGGCAGGCGGATCGCTGTGAGTTCAAGGCCAGCCTGGTCTACAAAGTGAGACCAGGAAAGCCAAGGCTACACAGAGAGACCCTGTCTTGAAAAAAGAAAGAAAAGAAAAGAAAAGAAAAGAAAAGAAACAGCTTTAAGGACAAACGGTTCATTGGGCGCAGAGTTTGAGAGTGCCCAGTGCATCCTGTTGAAGAGAGAACCCCGGGCAGCTGGAGCATTAGGTGGCTGGTCAACTTCAGTTTTTAGAGAGGTGAATGCTTGTGCTCGGCTCCATTTCTCCTCCCCACTCAGTCCAGAACCCCGGCCCGTGGAATTGGGCAGCCCGAATCTAAGGTGGGTCTTGCCGCCTCGCCCTCCGCATCGCGCCCAGAGGCTTGTCGCCTACGTAACGCTAGATACTGTCTTGCCATGACAAATAGTGAATCTCAGGCGCGTCTTAGGACACACCAAGTCTAAGAGCCGGAAGATGTCGGAATATTGTATAATAGATGCTGACGAGAGATGAAGGTGGCGATGTCACAGCCGCCGCCGCCGCCGCCGCCGCCGCCGCCGCCCACGAGCTCTGTTCTAAGCCTTCTGTACACATCACTCCATTTGGTACCCGCACCCTCCCTCCACAGAGGAGGGCGCTGTAGCAGACAGCTGCTAAGCCACGTCCTTTAACGCCGCACAGCTGGCAAGACGGCTAAGCGAGATTTAAGTCCAGCCACTTTCCCCTGAGCTCATTTTTGTTTGGTTTAGTTTGGCTGTGTGTATTTCTGAGACAGGGGCTCAGGCTACTCTTGACCTTCCCATGTAGCCGAGGTCCCCTTAGAGTCCCGATCGCACCCCTCCGCCAGCTTCCTCTGAAGCGTTTTTTCTCTCCCCTCCTGTCTGTCTGCCTTTGTCTCTGTCTCTCTTTTCCTCCCTTCCTCTCCCTCTTTCCTGAGGTTGGAACTCAGGGCCTTGCATACGCTGGGCAAGTGGGGTGGTACCGCGGGGTCGTATTGTCAACTCTTAGTTTCTTTTTTTTTTTTTTTTTAATATTTTATTTAATTTATGTATGCTGGTGTGAGGGTGTCAGATCTTGGAGTCAAAGACAGTTGTGAGCTGCCATGCGGGTGCTGGGAATTGAACCCGGGTCCTTTGGAAGGGCAGGCAGTGCTCTTAACCACTGAGCCATCTCTCCAGCCCCCAACCCTTGGTGTCTTAAGGCACGGTCTCACTGCGTAGCTCAGGCTAGCCTTGAACTCTCTACCCTCCTGCCTCAGATTCCTATGTTCTGGGATTGCGTGAGCGTGCCGCCCTATACAACCTGAAGTCAACACTCCTGACTGCCACACTCGGACGCGGCCTCTTGGAATTATAGAACGTTAGAAACAACGAACAGAATTGTGTATAGATCCAGTCTTGGCCTGAAAAAATAATTATATGCTCAGCATGACTGGCTCTCATAGTTTTGAAACTCAAAAGTGTCCTAGAATTGTAGACCCAAAAGACTGTAGAGTCATGGAAGGTTCCCGCCGAGGTCACCCTCAGAAGCCACCACCCATGGATGCGCCTCAGTTTTCCAGATGGGGAAACTGACATCCAGAGGTCAAAGGGACAGAGAGCTAAGTCTAGATCTAGCACACAGAACGCAGACTGCCAGGGTCCCAGGGGAGGCTGGGGAGGGCTGGGAAAGACATTCATTTAAGAAGAGAAGGGAGAAGAAGAAGAGGAAGAGGAAGAGGAAGAAGAGGAGGAAGAGGAGGAGGAGGAGGAGATGAAGGAAATAGCAGTAGGGTGGCCAGGGCCTGGATGGTGTAATACAAAGCCACAGTTCTTGCAGTGTGAGCCTGGTCCCAAGAGGTTCCTGAGACCTGGGCTGGACATCCATGAGGTCAAAATGATTTTCACAGTGCTGCTTGCTCTTTTGCACCCTTGTTCTTCATAAACTCTTCCCCGGCTGCCCGATCTGTGATGGTGTTCATGAACAATCTGCAGCCGAAGGAACAGATGCTTGTGTGCTGTTGTGTTTTTGAAAACCTTTTTTTTTTTTTTTCAGGGCCTAGAGAAATGGCTCAGTGGTTAAGAGCGTTTGCTGCTGTTTTTAGAAAACCTGTGTTCTAGTTCCAGCTCCCACACGGTGGCTCACAAAGATCAAATAGTCCCTGTGCCGGGGTATCTGGTGCCCTCTTCTGGCTCCTATGGGTACTGCATGCACATGGTGCACAGCTGCACATGCAGGCAAAACACCCATACATACATACATACTACATACAAAACAATTTTTTAAATAAGATAAGCTGTTATTTTAAACTGGACAGGGTGGTATACCATGGGAAGCCAAAGCAGGAAGACTGAAAGTTTTTTTTTTTTGGTTTGGTTTGTTTTTTTGTTTTTTGTTTGTTTTTGTTTTTGTTTTTGTTTTCAAGACAGGGTTTCTCTGTGTAGCCTTGGCTGTCCTGGACTCACTCTGTAGACCAGGCTGGCCTCGAACTCACAGAGATCCGCCTGCCTCTGCCTCCCGAGTGCTGGGAGTGCGTGCGCCACCACCGCCCGGCTGGAAGATTGAGCGTTTAAGACTTGCCTGGGATAGATGGAGTTCAAGGCCAGCTTGTGTAACTCAGTGAAAGAGGTCTGAAGATACAGCTCAATGCTCAGTGGTAGAGCCCCTGCCTAGAATCCCCCAGTGAGGGGTTGGGGTGTGGCTCAGTGGTAGAGCCCCTGTCTAGAATCCCCCAGGGAGGGGCTGGGGGTGTGGCTCAGTGGTAGAGCCCCTGCCTAGAATCCCCCAGGGAGGGGCTGGGGTGTGGCTCAGTGGTAGAGCCCCTGCCTAGAATCCCCCAGTGAGGGGCTGGGGGTGTGGCTCAGTGGTAGAGCCCCTGCCTAGAATCCCCCAGTGAGGGGCTGGGGGTGTGGCTCAGTGGTAGAGCCCCTGCCTAGAATCCCCCAGTGAGGGGCTGGGGGCATGGCTCTGTTGGGCTTCATATTAAGACTTTTTTTTAATGAATGCAGTGTCTTCTGCTCTATCTAATAATAATCTTACAGGAAGATTGTGGATTTTGTTTTGGTGGTGGTGGTTGATGAATTTTGTGTAAGACAAGATCTCATCATGCATGTATCTCCCACTGGCCTCAAATTCATTATGTAGATCAGGCTGGCCTTAAACTCACAGAGATATGTCTGCCTCTGCTTCCTGAGTGTTAAGGATACATGGTTTTTGTATCCTTAAGTAGCCCAGGCTAGCTTCAACCTTGTAACAGTCTGCCTAGTTTTCCTCCCTGAGTGTGTTGGGGGGGGGATTAGAGAAATGTGGTGCAGTGCTTGACCTTACTTATTTTGCAATTACATAATTATAATATTTATGGGATATGGTTTCTGAACTGCAGGGTGATAATTAGATACTTGCATGTAGTGTGCGGTTATCAAGTCTATGTGATTAGCTAATTAGGCTTTCCCGTCTCCTTTAAGCCCGTGTCGTTTCTTTGTGCTGGTAAACTTCAAGCTCTGAAGAGCTGGGTTTAGGCACTGGTACGGAGGGCACTAGCCAATTAAGGGTGCCCTCTGGAGCAAAACAGTGGCCAGGTTTTTTATCTTGTAAAATCTTGGTGCCGATTTGGTGGCGACAGGTGCTGGGGTAGGTTGAGTGCTGAGGGCAGTAGCTAATTTTGAACCACTGTGTAAGGCGGGAGGTTTGCAGAACCACCAGCAGTATAAATAAGACACGGAGACTTATACACAGTTTAAGCTTTCGGCCTTTAGCTGGGCAGATGACCAGGCACCATCTGACCTGACCCAGCTATTCTACCTACACCCCGGCATGTGCCTAGTTCTTTTACGTCTCAGACCTTTCCCCATTCTTCTGTCTCCTCTTGTGCTGGCCTCTGAAAAACTCCCGCCTTTGTGTTCTTCCTCCAGCATCCCTCTACACACACACACACACACACACACACACACACACACACACACACCTCTCTCTCTCTCTCTCTCTCTCCCCCTCCCCACCCCCAGAAGTTCTGCTCTCCACTTCCTGTCCCAGATATTTGGCCGTCAGATTTTTTTTTTTTACAACCAATCCGTGACCTTCAAGTATCTGAGCAGGTGTGGAAGGGCAAATATTTACAAATATACAGCCGGTGATGGGCCATACGAATGACAGAATCAGTAACCCCGCCAGCCCTTAGATCTCCACCAATAGAGAATTAACAACTGAGAGTACACAGACCCTTCATGACGTCATGGGACACGGGAAAAAAACAGGTTACCTCAGCAAACGGGGAAGAAGTTCAGTGATTCAACAATGGTTAGGTCCTCTCGGCACACAGTGCCTGAGTGTCAACCCTGCCATACGGCCCTGTCCACCTCTTTTCAGTGAACAGCCTGGGCATCAGCGAAGAGCTGAAGGAGAAACTACGAGATGTCATGGTAGATCGGCACAAGGTGGCCTTGGGCAAGACCCTTGGAGAAGGTGAGTACCTCCAGAACGAACACTCACACACTCGCGCACACGCACGCACGCACTCGCGCACATGCACACACGCACACACACATATGCACACACACACACACACACACACATACACACACACACACACACACACACACACACACACACACACACACACGATCCTCCACTGAGATTCCTCTCTTCCCCCCAGTTCTCAGCCACCTGCAGGAAATACCTTCTTCCCCCAGGGGGCTCCCTCTGAGGTCAATGCCTTTCTTCTTCCTGCCACAGGAGAGTTTGGTGCTGTGATGGAGGGCCAGCTCAACCAGGATGACTCCATCCTCAAGGTCGCCGTGAAGACAATGAAAAGTGAGTAGCGGACACGTGCGTGCCCGTAAGCAGCCCCGGGGCCCTAACGCAGGCCTCTTCCCTACGCCAGTGTTCCCAGGAGGAAAATGGAGCCTGTGTCAGACGGTTGAATAGAAGGGCTTGAATTCAGGGCCATGGCTAGCACGCTGGATGAAGGCTGGAGCGACCCAGGAACTACTGAGGCATCAAAGCAACCACATTAGCAGCGACAGGAAGTCACTCCCACCTCTAGGCTGAAGGGCAGAGGGAGGAAGCTGGTGCCAGAGCCCATTGGCCAGCGAGAAGTTGAGAACACAGAGTCAATGGCTTCCCCTGGGGGAGCTAGAGACCTGATGGACGTACAACAGCCCCCGGGGCACTCTTGGAAGCAGAAGGAGGGCGAGCTATCCCGGCTTCTCCCTCTCCCCTCTCTTCCACCTCCCACCACTGGTTTGTCGGCCACTGACAAACTCCAGCAGGGAGGGAAACTTGGAAATGAAGTTTTTGGGGAGGAAGGGACAGAAGGATGCACAGTTTGGCCACTTTGTTTGTCAGCTGTGACTCTACCTCTCCTAGCCTTCCTTGGAAACTTCATTCATGATGTCGCTATTTCTTTTTTTATTATTATTATTAATTTATTTATTTATTGCATATAAGTGCTTTATCTGCAGAAGAGGGTGCCAGATCACATTACAGATGGTTGTGAGCCACCATATGGTTGCTGGGAATTGAACTCAGGACCTCTGGAAGAGCAGGCAATGCTCTTAGCCACTGAGCCGTCTCTCCAGCCCCTTGATGTCGCTATTTCTTTCTTTCTTTCTTTCTTTCTTTCTTTCTTTTTTTTTTTTTTTTTTTTTTGGTTTTTCCGAGACAGGGTTTCTCTGTGTAGCCTTGGCTGTCCTGGACTCGCTTTGCAGACCAGGCTGGCCTCGAACTCACAGCGATCCGCCTGCCTCTGCCTCCCGGGTGCTGGGATTAAAGGCGTGCGCCACCACGCCCGGCTTGATGTCGCTATTTCTTAGGGCTGTTATGAAGCCGAGGGCTAAATGCCAGAGGTGGCATATAATACAATACTGTTGATGTATGCGGCTATATCATCAGAGAGGGAACCAGCCAGCCCAGACTCAAATAGTGCAAGGAATCAAAGGGAAGTGCCTTCTGTACAGGAAGAAAAGCCTAGAAGGGCCAGGCTAGGGATGGAGGTAGGAGAGGACCAATCTTTTGTGAATTTAAAGTTTAGGGGCCTGAGCTCATTTACATATTCATTACTGAGCATCTCTTGTGTACTAGATTAAGCTGGTGTGTGTGTGTCTGTGTGTCTCTCTCTGTGTGTGTGTAGGGGGAGTGTGTAAGGGGTTGGTACTGAAGACTCCAGAGCCTTGCACATGCCAGACAAATACCTCACCTCCAAGCTACTTCCCACTGCTTTCTTTTTTTTTCTTTTCTTTCTTTCTTTCATTCTTTCTTTTTGCATCTCATGATGTGTCTAAGATTGGCTCCCAACTCATAATCTTGCTTCCTCTGCTGACTTGACAACTGCACACCACCACGCCCTGCCTTCTCATCCTTAAAATTGGCCATTAAGGTGGCATAAGACTATAACCCCAACATTTGAGAGGCTGAGGCAGAAGGATCATGAATTCCAAGCCAGCCTGAGCTACAGACTGAGACTTTCTTTTTTTTAAAAAAACAAAAAACAAAAACCCAAAAGGCTCAGTGGGAAAATGCTTGGCTAGAATCCCCCAGTGAGGGGCTGGGGGTGTGGCTCAGTGGTAGAGCCCCTGCCTAGAATCCCCCAGGGAGGGGCTGGGGGCGTGGCTCAGTGGTAGAGCCCCTGCCTAGAATCCCCCAATGAGGGGCTGGGGGTGTGGCTCAGTGGTAGAGCCCCTGCCTAGAATCCCCCAGTGAGGGGCTGGGGGCGTGGCTCAGTGGTAGAGCCCCTGCCTAGAATCCCCCAATGAGGGGCTGGGGGCGTGGCTCAGTGGTAGAGCCCCTGCCTAGAATCCCCCAGTGAGGGGCTGGGGTGTGGCTCAGTGGTAGAGCCCCTGCCTAGAATCCCCCAGTGAGGGGCTGGGGTGTGGCTCAGTGGTAGAGCCCCTGCCTAGAATCCCCCAGTGAGGGGCTGGGGTGTGGCTCAGTGGTAGAGCCCCTGCCTAGAATCCCCCAGTGAGGGGCTGGGGGCGTGGCTCAGTGGTAGAGCTCCTGCCTAGAATCCCCCAGTGAGGGGCTGGGGGCGTGGCTCAGTGGTAGAGCTCCTGCCTAGGATCCCCCAGTGAGGGGCTGGGGGCGTGGCTCAGTGGTAGAGCCCCTGCCTAGAATCCCCCAGTGAGGGGCTGGGGGTGTGGCTCAGTGGTAGAGCCCCTGCCTAGAATCCCCCAGTGAGGGGCTGGGGGCGTGGCTCAGTGGTAGAGCTCCTGCCTAGGATCCCCCAGTGAGGGGCTGGGGGCGTGGCTCAGTGGTAGAATGTTTGGCTAGAACTTGCCATTGTGGGACTGAGAACATGGCTCACCAATAGAGCTCTTGCCTAGACTCTCTCAGTGAAGGGATTGATTGCCTTGCATTTGCAAGATCCTGGCCTCTACTTTCAGCACTGCATAAACAAGCTAACACTCTGTAGACCTGTTGAGGATAAAGTAATTTAATGTAACTAAAACAGTGAGTATGTCATCTTACAATTCGTAATAACATTTGATGAAGATGAATGATGATGGTGCTGGTAAACTGGAAGTTTACCCCTTCCCTCCTGCCCTCCATCTCTCCCTCTCTCCCTCCTTCCCTTCCTCCTTCTCTCTCTCCCTTGCTTCTTCTATCCCTCTCTCCCTTTCTCTCTCTCCTTCCATCCTTCCCTCCCTCCCTCCTTCTCTCCCTCCCTCCCTCTCTCCCTCCCTCCCTTCCTTGTCACTCATCTCCTTTTCTCCCCTAAGTTGCCATCTGCACAAGATCAGAGCTGGAGGATTTCCTGAGTGAAGCTGTCTGCATGAAGGAATTTGACCACCCCAACGTCATGAGGCTCATTGGTGAGGGAGGGGCATGTTCTCCCCAACCCGGACCACCCCAGAGCACAGACCCCTCCTTCTGTACAGGAAAGCTCAAACTCCCCGGCTCCCCACCCCCCCCCCTTCAGGATCAGCAAGCTCCCCTTCTTTTGCTCCCTCAACTTGGAATGTGACCTCTGACCTGTTCCCAGAAATAGCTGAGGTCCCCAGGAGGGCTCCGGAAACATCCCTGGGAAATGGCTTCTCTGAAGCCTCATGTGTCCACCTCCCAAACAATGTGGAGATTAGATTTCAGTGGGGTGGGAAAAGGGGAGGCTGAGTCCGTCTAGGAGTGCGGCTGGGTTCCCCTCTTCCTCCTAGCCTGAGTGACCTGACCCGATCTTCCTGCGGGGCGGGGCGGGTGGGGTTCAGGTGTCTGTTTCCAGGGTTCTGACAGAGAAGGTTTCCCAGAGCCTGTGGTCATCTTGCCCTTCATGAAACACGGAGACCTACACAGTTTCCTCCTGTATTCCCGGCTCGGGGACCAGCCAGTGGTGAGGGCCATTGACTCTTCCGGTTCCTAAGCACTCACGGGACACTGAGCAGCGGCCAGGCGCTGAGAAGGCAGGCCACTGCAGGGGTGGACAGGACAATAAATAAGTCAACAGAAACAAGCAAGAGCATTACGTGCTGCCAAGGAAATGCAGAAGGAAGGCTGATAAGGCAGCCTTGGAATTAATCTGGCTGCAGGGACTGCCTGACTGAGGGGGTGACCTTGAAGGAGGAGCTGACTGAGCAGGAAACAGTTCCTACCAGCCGCTTAGCATAGGCCCTGGTCTCAAGACCAGGAAGGGGGCTCCTGTCTCAAGTGGGTGTTAAAAGATAGAACAATAGCCCAAGTCAGTCAGAGAGCAGTGAATTTTCTAGATCCCTGTAGCTAGGAAAAAGGGTTGATGCTCTCAAAGCCATGGAAAAACCACAGCAGATTCTGGCGCCCACGCGCGAGCGCGCGCACACACAGGGAGGGAAGGAGGGCTGAGGAGTGAGGCCCCTTTTACAACTCTCTGACCACCTTTTTTCCTGGCCTTGCCCCCCCACCCCACCCCCCACCCTCAGTTCCTGCCCACTCAGATGCTAGTGAAATTCATGGCCGACATTGCCAGTGGTATGGAATACCTCAGCACCAAGCGATTCATACACCGGGACCTGGCTGCCAGGAACTGCATGTGAGTCGTAAGCCCACTAGAAGCCCCCCCCTCCCTCCAGGAGCTTTCCTCCCTCTTGCCCAGGGTGAAAGGGGAACCGGCTGGAGCCATCAGGGCAAGGCTGAACCTCCCAGACAAGGTTAGAAAGGCGTGGGTAGTCAACTTTTCCCTGGCTGTGACAAAACACTTGAGGGAAAAACAAGTGGAAAGGCAAGATGGATTTGGGCTCAGGGCTTTGGCGATTCCAGGCCACGCTCACCTGGCTCCATCACTGTTGGGCCCTTGGGAATTGCTTACCTCATGGGAGCCTGAAAGCAGAGGCAGAGAGACCCAGCAGAGAGTGAGCTACTTCCCCCAGCTAGACACCAGCTCAGTTGTGGACTTGTTACTGAATAGCATCCATTAGGAATTCCCTGTCATGAATGTCTTAGACTTTTTTTTTTAACTCTAGGTTGCATTTAAAAAATATATATGGCTATATTTGTTTAGTTATTATTTGTGCCCATCCTGATCAGCATTTGCTTGGTTTCTTTATTGGGTTGTTTCTTTGGCTGGTTTTTCCCCCTTCCTTTGTTTGGTTGCCTTTTAATTTTTACTTATTTATTTATTCATTTTGTGGAGGTGGGTTTCAAGACAGGGTTTCTCTGTGTAAGTGTTGGCTGTCTGGATGGTTATGAGTCACTATGTGGGTGCTGGGAATCAAACCCAAGTCCTCTGGAAGAGTAACAAGTACTCTTAACTGCTGAGTTTTGTCTCTGCAGCCTCCCTTGTTTGCTTTGTGTTTTAAACATTCTTTTCTTTTGTTGTTGTTGTTGATGATGATGATGATGTTTTTTGAGACAAGGTTTCTCTTGTAGTCCTGGCTGTCTTGGACTCACTTTGTAGACCAGGCTGGCCTTGACCTCACAAAGATCTGCCTGCCTCTGCCTACCAAGTGCTGGGATTAAAGGCATATATCACCACACCCGGCTTAAACCTTATTTTCAATTTATTTTTATTTCATGTTCATTGGTTTTTTTTGCCTGCATGTATGTATTATGTCTGTGGGTGGATGTTGGACCCTTTGAAACCTACAGACAGTTGTGAGCTGCCAGGTAGGTGCTGGGAATTGAACTCAGGACCTCTGGACCTCTGGAAGAGCAGCCAGTGCTCTTAACCACTGAGCCATCTCTCCAGCCCTATAGTTTGCTTCATAAAGCCCAGGCTGGCCTTGAACTTATTATGTAGACAAAGAAGAGTCCTGATTCTTTTTTCTCTACTTTCTAAGTGCTAAGATTACAGATACACTCCGTCATTCCTGACTCGCTTTTTGGTTTTTTGGTTTTTTGTTTCTTTGGTGTGTGTGTGTGTGTGTGTGTTGAAACTACACAACACACGGTGGCCTTGGACTCATGACGTAACTCAGGCTGACCTTGAACGCATAATCTTCCTGCCTCAGCCTTTCAAGCGCTGACATCATGGGAATGTGAAATCACAACTAATGGTGTGCACATTTCCGTATATTTCATATACATCAAGAGAACTTTAAAAAAAAAAGGGAGGATACTATGCCGGAGCTGTGGCTCCGTGGTTAAGGGCGTGGACTGCTCTTTCAAAGGACTCCAGTTCACTTCCCAGCACCCACATCATTGGCTCACAACCGTCTCCTCTGACTCCAGCCCCAAAGGAGATCCTACACTTCCTGCACCCATGGGCACCTGCCCTCGCATACACTTACCTACATGCACATAATTGAAATAATAATAAAAAAATTAAATTAAAAAAAAAAACAGAATCTGGAGTTTCAAAAAGCACTCAAGACTATGATTTAAAAAAAAAAAAAGCCAAAGCCAGAAGAGCCCCTAGAAGCCCTTTTGGTCCAGACTCATTATAACAGGAACAGGAAGGAAAAGCACTTCTTCTGGGACTCCGGGGTAAGGGTTTAGGAGTCAGGTCCCCACCCTCAGCAGGACCATGGGGCGGGAGGGGGGGGGGAGGGGTGGTCGGGCAGGAGGTGGAGGGGGGGCGGGGGGCGGGGGGGGGGACGGGCAGGAGGTGGGGGGGCGGGGTAGGGATGCCCCGCGCGCTGACCTTATTGCTCTCCCCCGACCTCTGCAGGCTGAACGAGAACATGTCCGTGTGCGTGGCCGACTTCGGCCTCTCCAAGAAGGTCTACAACGGGGACTACTACCGCCAAGGGCGCATTGCCAAGATGCCCGTCAAGTGGATCGCCATCGAGAGTTTGGCGGATCGCGTCTACACCACCAAGAGTGACGTGGTACGTGCGCGCCCTGGCCGTGGTGGGTGACGGAGGCCTGAGAAGCTGCGGGGCTCACAGGGACCTGTGGCCTTCCCTGCACAGGAACTTGTCTGTAGGGCTGGGATGTGTTTGGAGAATGCACTGTGTGTGTAGGCAGCTATGGAATCTATAGGCTCAGCCCCACACGGTGGCAGGGTAGGTGACCTATGTTAAGAAGCAGCTGGTGACCAAGCGAGCCGTACAATATGTACGTGCGTGGACATGAAGGGTGACGTGTGGCAAATGCGCGCATGGGTGTGCGTATCTCTGCAGCCTCCAAAGTCAGAGAGAGAGAGTGTGTGTGTGTGTGTGTGTGTGAGAGAGAGAGACAGACAGACAGACAGAAATGAACCTGTACTAAAATCTTTCTGTGCATACTGTGATGCACCCACAGATAGCGCTGTTGAGTGCTTGCCTTAACTTATGTGTTGGCGGCGTCTCTGTGTAGGAGAGAAGCCTCTCACTGCCCTTCCTCTACCCTGACAGTGGTCCTTCGGTGTGACAATGTGGGAGATCGCCACCCGAGGCCAAACCCCCTACCCAGGAGTGGAGAACAGTGAGATTTATGACTACCTACGCCAGGGAAACCGCCTGAAACAGCCTGTGGACTGCCTGGATGGCCTGTGAGGACCTTTAGGACTCTGCCTAGCCCCACCTCAAAATTTACTGCAACCCTTGAGTACCCACGCAGACACCCCCATCCCCAACATCTCCAGGGCTGGCTAAACGCTCATAGAACCCCTCGGGATCCCGAGAAACCCATTTGCTCCTCACCAGTGCTCTGAGCATGCCGGTGGGGGTGCAAAGTTCACAAAAGGTACCTTTTCCAACTCTGTTGTTGGAAAGGCTAGCTGGGTCAACCCCTTCCCGCCTCAGCCAGGGATTCCTAAGCAATGCCCGATTGCATACAACCTTCCTGGGCGGCCCTGGCCCTGGGACCCCCACCTCCTATGGTCCCTCACCTCCCGTGTGTGACTCAACACCCAGAGCCCTTTGCAGAACCCTCCACTCGGTTTTATTAACCTTCTCAGACCCTCAGATCTCAGAGCTGCTAGCAGGATCCTTCAGGATATGTGTCCAACCTTTGCAGCATCACAGCGTGCAGAAAAGGGCACGACATTTAGCCTTAACTTTGATGTTAAAAAGAGGATGCTGCTTGGGTCAGGAGGAGACAGCCCGGGAGTCGGACTCTCCCCCCCCCATGCTTCCTTTAGGCACCCCTAGAGTTGAAGAGGATGAGATTAATAGCTAATCTTCTACAGAACTTACTGGAAGGCAGTGATACAAGTGCTTTGCTTGTCCTGACTCATCTGAGCCCTACCAAAGTCACAGGAAGTAGATAGGCACAGTTGTTATCCACGGTTTGCAG
Organism: Acomys minous; assembly: GCF_964271855.1. NCBI lineage: Eukaryota > Metazoa > Chordata > Mammalia > Rodentia > Muridae > Acomys > Acomys minous. Next base: position 22,340,452 of record NC_140502.1, on the reverse strand, counting down.
ATGAGAACGCTGAAGTCAGCAGGAAGGGCACAGCCATTTGGGGTTGTATGAGGTGCTACACTGAAAAATCTAATCCTAATAAGCCCAACATTTGTTTCACAGTGTAGCTCAGTAGGATGGTTCCGCGGCAGGCCTGTAACAAGGCTATCAGTATGGCCGCTGAGACTCGAGAGGGGGAAAGAAGCAGGCAGATCTGTGTGAGTTCGAGGCCAGCCTGGTCTACAGAGTGAGTTCCAGGACAGCCAGAGCTACACAGAGAAACCCTGTCTTGAAGAACAAACAAACAAACAAACGAAAGAAAGAGGGTATGCTTAGCCAGGCGTGGCGATACATGCCTTTAATCCCTGCACTCCAAAGGAAGAGGCGGGCAGACTGCTGAGTTTGAGGCCAACCTCATCCCCAGAGTGAGTTTCAGGACAGTCAGGGCTATACAAACAATACGCTCAAATGGGGGCAAGAAGCCTTAGTTGCTTGCCGTGGGGACCCCTTTATAGGGTGACATGAGCATCCTTCCATAAATATTCAAGACAAGCAAAGGGGGTAGCTGCACCGCTAAGTGACCCAGGCTTAGAAGTCACGTGTGGAACCATGCCTTCAGCTGAGCCAGAAGCAAATCTCTACACTCAAGGGGGGGGGGGGACGGCGAGTCTCAGCATTTGAACTGGGGGCTGTCAAAGAACGGGAGGACAAACGAACCCCCCTCCCGAAGACTTCTCATTCATCCCAGGCTCCCATTAGGTCTCCTCCTCTTCCCATGATGCACTTGGTAAATGCCGGACCAGGCCTGGCTAGGAGAGTCTGTCTAGTCTCATTGGGCAGCCTTGCCCTAGCAAACTCTCGCTAAAAACCACCGGAGATGCAGAGAGAGAGGTTTCCTAAGATCCCTCCCAGTTCTGGAATCTTCCTGACCACCCCCAGCCCCTCCCCCCCCCCGAAACTTTGGAATTCTCAAATGTGTGTAGACAGCCCAAAGTTGCTGAGGGTTTCTTTAGTCCCCAGCTTCTCACCTGAGTGCCCTAAAGCCTCCCCTTAACACCCCGAAAGCTCCCCTCTGAGCTCCTGCTCACTCAGCTGCCTTTACCTCGTCCTTAGGTACGCCCTGATGTCCCAGTGCTGGGAGCTGAACCCTCGGGACCGGCCGAGTTTTGCAGAGCTTCGGGAAGAGCTGGAGAACACGCTGAAGGCTCTGCCCCCGGCTCAGGAGCCTGAGGAAATTCTCTACGTCAACATGGATGAGGGCAGAAGCCACCTCGAACCCCGTGGTGCTGCTGGGGGAGCTGACCCCCCAGCCCAAGCGGATTCAAAGGATTCCTGTAGCTGTCTCACTGCGGCCGAAGTCCACTCGGCTGGACGCTATGTCCTTTGTCCTTCGACGGCCCCAGGACCCACTCTGTCTGCTGACAGAGGCTTCCCAGCACCCCCAGGGCAGGAGGACGGAGCCTGAGGCACTCTTCCACCTGGGACACTCGCTCAGGATCCAAGCTAGGCACTGCCGGGGGAGGGGCGGGGGACCTCACCCCCTCTTTGCCTCCTCCCCAGCTACAGCAACCATCTTCCCTCCCTTCTCAGATTCAGTCCGGAGAGGCGTGTCCTGATTTCTGGGGCCCTAAACATCTCGCCCATAAAAAGAAGGGTTGCCCTGCAACCCCGAAGGATCTTCTCAGATCCCGCGTCCCGCCATTCTGGATTCTGATTCTAGACTCTGAGCTTTGGGTTTAGAGTTCAAGGTTCTGAAAGACAATGAGTCTTCGAGTCTCGGGAACGGAGACGTCGGTTCCTAGGTCCAGAGTGCTGTTGCTGTACACCTGGCCTGCTCTTTGAAGGCTCCGAGATTCTGTGGCTCTAGATTTTTCTGGTTCTAAAGGTTTTTTTTTTGAGCCAGGGTCTCTCTGTGTAGCCTTGGCTGTCCTGGACTCACTTTGTAGTCCAGGCTGGCCTCGAACTCACAGCGATCCGCCTGCCTCTGCCTCCTGAGTGCTGGGATTAAAGGCATGTGCCACCACGCGCGGCCCTCTAAAATTCTTTGCAATCCCGCCTCCCCCCCAGCCCCCCCTCCCCCCACCAACCTTCCCCCCCTCCCCACCCCAGTTGTGGTTTTTAAGTTGCATGGCTCTGGGAGTCAAGGATCTAAGCCCTTGTGGTTCTAGACTTTATTCTGGAACACCAGGGTCCCATCAGTGGAAAACTCCATGTTTTGAAATTCTAGAGACTGCAGACATGAAAGCTCTGAGGTTAATGCTGTCCTCGAATTTAACAGTCTAAGGCTCTTGTTGGAATACCCCAGATGGCAAGGTTTCAGACTTTTATTCTTCTTCATTTCTACGTCTCCAGTGACGGTCAACTACAGTTCCTAAGGCATTAATGATCATGGATTCTTTTTATGCAAACATCCTGCATCTCAAGGGATTAAGATCCGAGAATCTGAAATTCAAAAGCTTTAAGAGTCTCCAGATGGAATTTCTAAGCTGGGATGTGATTAATAATCTAAAATGTGGCCCAAGGGTCTAGAGTCTTTTAAGCTTCCACCTCATACGCTCCAAGATCACAGATTATAAAGCTCTAAAACTCTAACGTGTTGGCCTGCTCTTGATCTCAGGCTCTGTAAGATGCTGTGGGCCCAGGCTCTGGGTCCTCAGCATTTAAGTCATAAGAGGCTCATAGTTAATTGTGGCTAACTAAACACCAAAGTCCTAACCGCTTCTGATGCTGGACACCTCTAGCTTCTCTGCTGCCTTCTGCCTTTCTAGCACTTCATTAAATGTCCAAGGATGCATATTCCTAAAAATCTTAAGGCTCTAAGCACTGTAATTTAAGAATCCAGTATTCTAAGTGTCTAAGATTCTTAAGGTCCACAGGTCTAGAATATTCGGTACGATTCCAAAGATGGAAGCTTGTAGCTTTCATCTCTTAAGCTCTTCCCCCTTTAGCCACCTGGGATGTTTCCTCCTCTCCTCAAGGGGGGGGGGAGTGCACCCCACATTAAGCCTGTGCAATGTATTGGGAATGTCTCCTTCCTTCCAAGGGATGGGTCATCTCCCCTCCTTTGAGGCCATGTTGGCACCTTGAGCCAGTCCCTCATCCCTATCTAAAGTGTGGACTCTGGTGCCTCCAGAGAGGCTCAGATCACATTAAAAAAAAAAAAAACTTTTGTCAATCACTAGTCTGTCTCCTGTCTCCATTCGGCAGTGACATGGCCCCTCCCCCTGGCGATCCCATTTCCCCACCCCTCTCCCTGGAGATCCCGTTTCTCTGTTGGTAAAAAAGAAGGGCTGCTGTGTGTACCTGCTGCTGTGTGTACCTGCTGCTGTGTGTACCTGCTGTTGTGTGTACCTGTAATTCCACCATCTGAGAGGCAAGAGGATGGAGAGTTAGTTTGCAGGCCATCATGGCTTACATAGAGGGATGCTACAAGAAGAAGGAGGAGGAGGAGGAGGAGGAGGAGGAGAAGAAGGGGATGATGGATCTGGGAGTGTTTTCTTCATTAGTGATGGCAGACACAAACCATGCACATAGACAAATATATACAAGTGAGGAAAGGCAGACTCTCAGAAAGCCCTGAGGAAAATATATGTATATGTGTATATGGATATATATATACATATATATACACACATGTATATATACATGTAAACATATCCATATATACATGTCTCCATATATATATATATATATATATATATATATATAGAGAGAGAGAGAGAGAGAGAGAGAGAGAGAGAGAGATTGAGATCCCCACAAGGTCTTACACACACACTCCAAAGTAACAACACATGAATACTGCACATACCGAGGCACACCTAGTCGCATATACAAAGGCACGGTTATTCAGACACAGTGAAAGAAACATAAACCCACACTGGTAAACCGGCAAACATCAGTAGGTACGTTCTCACCGTCAGTAGGAAGAATTTTTTACTGAGGCATGGACTGCGTTACACACTCTGGAGAATCAGACGCGGTGCCTGTAACCCCAGCACTTGAGAAACGTAAGCAGAAAGGTCAAGAATTCAAGGTATTCCCTGATTACATAGAGAAGCCAGGCCAGCCTGGCCTACAGGACACTGTCTCGACAAAGAAAGCAAATTAAAAACATGCCCAGACCTATGGAGTACCAGCACAGCAGATTCCCACACAGCAAACATTCAGATTGACAAGGAAAAATAGACCAGAACATCTTGATCCACAGATGTACAAAAGAACTCCCTGCCAAGGCCAGCCCTCTGGCGCCTCACTTGTTCCTGGATCGACTAGTGCGCGTGTGTGTAAGATTCCTAGGTGGGGCCCGGTCGCCCCCCGGTGGTGGCTCTCGAGAATCCGGTACAGTTCAATCCGGGCCACAAAGTTTTTTTTTTTTTTTTTTGGATTTTTTTTTTCTCTAAACAAATCATTGTAGGGAGCTGGAAGGAGAGAGGAAGTCTGACGTGGGCGAGGGGCGGGGTGTCTGGACTGGAACCTCCGGGCCCACGTGAGTGTCTGTCCCGCTCTCTGTGTGGGTGCTGTGTGTCTAGGTTGCTGTGGCGAAATCTTGTAGCGCAAACCCTCCCAGCGGATCCTTGTGGGATGCTGCATGCTTGTGCCACACCTACACTGCTGTGAGGGGTCTTATCCAGAATTGGTGATTTGGCCCTGTCACGCCTATTATCTATTGTGTGGTGCTTGCCTTTTTTTAAAAAAAAATAATTTATTATTATTATCTTTTTAAAGACAGTGTTTCTCTGTGTAGCCTTGGCTGTCCCTGGACTCACTCTGTAGACCAGGCCGGCCTCGAACTCACAGCGATGCCCCTGCCTCTGCCTCCCGAGTGCTGGGGTTAAAGGCGTGTGCGCCACCACCGCCCGGCCTTGCCTTTTTCTAAGTAGTTCGTGGCTTTTGTTGGGCGTCAAGGCTACGCATTGGCGTCGGCTGGGCGTTTGCGTTGTGTGTCTGGCTGGTGGCGTTTTTCTGAGCTAGGGGGCGACAGGTGTACGGATTAACACCTGTCGTCAGGACGGATTCTCGTGTTCGGTATAGACACCAAACAGCACGACTGAGTGACGGAGACCGCGCGAACTTCCGCGGCTTATGTCCAGGGCGGGAAGGCTCCATGGTAGCGAGCAGAGAGGCTCGTCCATGCAAAACCTAGAGAAGGCGCCCTTGGGAGTGGGGGGTGAGGGGGGTGGGGGAAATGTACTACCAAAGGGAGGGGTGCGATTTACCGCACAGCTTTCCCCCCCGCCCCCCGTTGTTAGCCTCACCCCCTGCCTTACACTTCCAACCCTTGGGCGCTCCTCCAGAACCAATTCTGCTCGTTTGTTTGCATCTCGTAAAGGCAACTGCGTCACTCCCAACAAACCGACGGGTAATGATAATATATCCGCTTAGCGTCTATTCCGTATTATACCATCCGGGACGGAGACCATGGAGAGGCGAGCCTCTCAGGAACGGCCAATCCAGTCAGCTCTTCCAAAAGCGCTCAAGCAGTGGCTGGGATGAAATAGAACAGTAACTGCGATTGGCGGACAGGTTGTTTTGAAACCGCCCTAACGGCAAGGGGCGGGCCCTCCGCGGATTAACCTCCTTCCGGTTTCCGGAAAGGGCAACCGGAAAAACAAAAAAAAAAAACGAGGGTTGGCCGACCTCCTTCCCTTCCGCGTTTGATTGGCGGGTAGTTGAATTTTTTTTTTTTTTTTTGCCCCGCTTTGGACACTGCGAGGGGGGCGGGGGGGAAGATCTAGACCGGGTTAGAGTCGTGTTTTACGGAGAAGCCCGAGGGGAGGACGGCTCGGAGAGACCGGGCGGCCATCCTGAGATCCCCCCATTGCCGATGGCTCCAAGACGTTGCTCCCTCTCCTCCGCTTGACCGTGCGCTGCGGGCGCGCGGGCGCCGCCCAATCCGTGCTTGCTCCGCCCCTTGCCTTTTTCCCGCCCTCCGCTTTGGCCGCGACTTCAACGTAGGCTAACGCTTCCTCTCCGGCAGCCCCGGAGAGCCCTCCTCTGCTGCCGGCCTTTTTTTTTTTTTTTGAAAGCCGCTCTGTGATTGGCTTAGCCCCACCCGGGCCCCGCGCCCGTTGCCTCCCCCCCCACCAAGCGCTGACCAATCGTGACTCGTTTTACAGCGTACGGTACGGGCGAGGGGGAGGAGGCGGCGGCGGCGGCGGCCATTTTGAGCCGCCGCCGCCATTGGTGTGGCCCCCCCCTTCTCCCCCTTCGCCTCCTGACAGGCAAGGTTTAGTGGGGACAGAGCCCTGGGAGGCCGGGGCCGGGCTCGGGGGCCGCCCCGGGGGCCCGGGCCATGGATGTGCGCCGTCTGAAGGTGAACGAGCTGCGCGAGGAGCTGCAGCGCCGCGGCCTGGACACCCGCGGCCTGAAGGCCGAGCTTGCTGAGCGACTGCTGGCGGCGCTGGAGGCCGAGGAGCCCGAAGACGAACGGGAGCTCGAGGCCGACGACGACGACAACGACGACGACGATCCGGGGTTATTACCTGGGCACAGCAACGAGGAGGTCGAGACCCAGGGGGGCTCCGAGCTGGAGGGGACCGCGCAGCCACCGCCTCCCGGGCTGCAGCCGCACCCGGAGCCCGGCGGCTACTCGGGGCCGGACGGACATTGTGAGAGTGCGCGGGGCGGGGGGTCCCGGGGAGCCCCGGAGTCCGGGCTGAGGACGGGCAGTGGTCGGGACGCAGGAGCTAAGACTCCACGGAGATGGCGGGAGCTCTGCCGCGAGCATCCCGGGGATCCCCGCCACCTGCCGCTGTAAAGGATCTGCGGACAGGGCCTCGGGGCAGCCTGAGGGCGGATCCTGGCCTTCCGGGCTGGGAAAACCCTGGGGGGGGGGGCTGGCGCTGGGGGCCGTAGATTTATTTATAATTTACTTATTTTTAGGCGAGCAGGGTACGAGCGAGCGAATGGGGAGGGTTTTATATTCTGAGGCTTGGAGGTCGGAAACTGTTTTGTTGTCCGTGTGTGTGTGTGTGTGTGTGTGTGTGTGTGTGTCCGTCCCCCCCCCCCCTTCCCCCTTTGGAGCTGTAGAAAATCAGAAAAACAAGACGCTTTAGGGAAAGGGGTGTCAGGGGGAGTAGTAGAGTCTTGGAAACGGTGATTCCAGCCGAGTTTTTTTGAGCTGACAGTTTGGGTGGCCGTGCTAGCCCGCCGTTTGGGCTGGATCTCAGAAGCCCGATTTCCAGGTAGGGGATAGAGTGACCCAAGGTGCCGGGCTGGGAGAATTTTAAGGGTAGAGGATCTTGCGGTTTCCTTCCTGGATGGGATACTGGGAGATCTGCTTAGTGGTGGAGCTGCGGGGATCCGAGGCTGGGAAGAGTTTCCCCAAACATGGACTGAATGCCCCAGTGTTTGTGGGTGAGCTTTTAGGGGATAATGAGAGACCAGCAGAAGATTGGACCCTGGTTGTCGCCCCCGTCCCCCCACTTCAACTCCTGCATTCCGGCTAACAGGGCCAACCTTGCAGGCGGGGCGATAATAACTTGGGTATCTGGTGCCAGGAGGTCCAGGCTATCTAGTAGGCTTCTAGAGGAGGCGCAAGAACTTTGGGGACTAAACAGTGACAAGGAAGGACAGTATCTTCTACTTCTAATGGATAAAGGAGCTGGCAGGTGGGGGGGCATCTAGAATTGGGAAGGCTCTGAGAACAATACCCCCTGGTTTCTCCTGAGTGGCCTTGCACTGTTTGCTATGGATAGTTCTCAAAAGAGGGCGAGCTGGAGTTGGGAGCCAGTTGGGAGCAAGTGGATGAAGTGTGTCGTGGGGGGGGGGGCGAGCGTGTAGCTAACGTCAGGGAGGGGCCATGGAGGTCATGAAGAAGAAAGGACATGTGTTGATTTGCCTGGGGGCCTCCTGGCCGAGCCGAGGGAGGATTCCTTTCCAAGAGCAGGCTCCTGAGTCCCCAGAAGCAGCTCCTTGTGTGCCCAGGGAGATGGTTGTCAAGGGGATATAGGGGAACTTGATCAGCCTGGAAGTGTGTAAGAGTTAGGATTCTGTGAAGCAGCAGCCCCTGGTGGGCGAGGGAGCTAGACGCCGCGCCAGCCAAGGCTGAGGGTGCTTTTCTGAGAAGAAGGCGCTGTGGGGCCTGGGACTACACAATAAGGGGGGGGGGTGTCCCAAAAGAGGCTTGGGGTTGGCACCTGGCCCTCTCTTGTTCCTGAGAAATGGGGTCCTGGGGGGCCATCCTGGGTGTAGAGTGGTCTAGGGATTGCCTGCGTGCTGGCAAGTCTTCCGTAGTCGGTTCCCTGCAAGGAGGGAGGAGTAGCCTGTGACTGTGGAGCTGAGGAACCCTGGCAAGAAAGGCTCTCAAAGGAGCCTCCTGCCGCAGCCCTGAGCTCGCTCTGGCAGAAGGGTCCTGAGAAGGTCGGTGGGGTGCTCCAGGACAGACGGTGGGCTCCAGCTTTTTTGAGCTAAGCAAATCCTTTCCCCTCTGAGCCTGGTCGCCTTATAAAATGGGAATGGTAAGCGCGTCCGAGCGTTGTTAGTCATGAGAGCGTGTGTCTGAAGGGCTCACACCAGGGTGGCCTGTGAGGGGATGTCGTAGAGAGTCCAAAAGGACCATGTCCTCTCTAGGCCAGCCTACTGCCTGTGGGGGAGAGAGCATGGGCTTTCTGGGGTAAACACTGTCCTGAGGCTCAGAAGGAAGCAGAATGATTTGAGCAGGTTTTATGTCTCAATTAAGGAGATACTCTGTCCCCTCTTGTTGTTGCTACCCCCCCAAATCCTCTAAGCCCCCTTCAGGTCCCTCTCCAGTACACTCTTCTTACATCCTTGGTAAACACACCACAGCCAGCCACATGACTTCTAGCTTTCCTCCCTTTGGGCTGCACCTGGTTTGTGCCCAGATGTATTTGCCCTCTGAGAAAGAATCCAGTTAACAGTGGCAGAGTAGCCTCCTTCCCTGTGGTTCTGCCTCGCTCCTCCTGGCACAGCTATGGCAGGCACCTATCAGCACGCTTGTCCCAGGGGCAGAGAGCTGCGTGCTACCCATCTTAAGTACAGACAGTTCGTTCTCTGTTTCCTGTGTAATCCTGCTGCTAAGCTTTTCAGGTGAGATGCTCTCCTTCTCCAGGATGTTCTCACCAGCGAGCCTCTGGCACCAAGTGATGTGTCCTCTGGGCTGAGGCGTATCTGCTCCTTACTGGATCCTTTCTCAGCTCTTTGAGCTTCATATACAGTCATACATACACAGCCTGTAGTATACGTGTCTGTTAATGTGTATCTGTCTCCCTAAACTGGATGCTTTAGTGGGACAAGTTTATTTCACCTGTATCCCGGGGTCTGATGTATGGGATGCATTCCATAAGTATTGGCCCTCTTCATCACCTCCTGGACCAACAGAACATTTTTCCTGACCACTCCCTAGTTCCAGCTGTTGGGGCCCTACTCCTCATGAGTTTGGAAGCTATTGTGATTCCAGAGGTCTGTGCACTGTGTTGGCTCTGCTGAGATACATGCAGGAGGCCCTAGATTTAATCATGAGCACAGCAGAAGGCAGGGGCAGGCGGAAGGCAGATGGCTAGGACCTGTCAGAGGGCTGCTTTGTGCTCCAAGTAGAGATTGGCGTTAACTGCTCAGTGAAGTGCCCAGTTCATCCTTAGAGCCTAAGCTTGGAGAAATCAAGCTGGACTTAAGATTCTTTGACTCTACCATTTCATTTTAGCCAAAGAACTTCTTCCTCTGTTGGTTTAATGTATTCAGTTCCTGTAAAACTCCATTGCGGATCTGGTTATGCACTTTTGAGACACAGAGGATGTACCCACGGGCAACTGGAGACACCCACTGCTCAAATAGGTTTCCATGTGAAGGTGTTACTCTTTGCCTTCTGAGTCTGTTCATCTCAGTGAGGATGATGTCTTGGTTTACAGAAGCCTTTTCAATGCGTTCATCTAACTGATTTTTCCCCCCCAATCTTCAGATGTCATGGACAATATTACCAGACAGAACCAATTCTATGAAACACCAGTCATCAAGCAAGAAAATGAGTCAGGCTATGACAGGAGACCACTAGACATGGAGCCACAGCAGCAGGCCTATCGCCCAGGTAGGAAGGCTCCCATGCTCGCCGTGTTGATGGACACAGAGTACACATAAGACCTTACGTTTTCCTCTTGGGCAGTCCTTCTGGCCTTTGTCTTTCTGGTAAGAGTTTTCAGGTTGGGATATTGTTTTTGTTCTGTTTGGAGTTTGGTGTTTTATTTTTGGTTTTGGTTTGGGAGCTGAGACTGGCTTTGTACTCCTGGTCCCTCTGCCTCAATTTCCCTCCCAGTTCTGTTTGGCTTTGAAGAAAATAACTCAGTCTGGCTTCCTGGTATCTTTCTAGGTGTTAGCGCCAGCACTCTGGAGGGTTTAGACCTGGGTGCTGATGCTTGAGCCTTAGGGTCTTGCACTGTGGGAGCCAGAAAGAGCTTTCTGAATGCAGTGTGGTGCTCCATTAGCCTACTTGTTGGAAAAGAGTCCTTAGCCAGCTGCAGCTGGAAAAAATGCAGCATAGCTGTACTGCCTCTTGGGAATTTATTGTTCATTAAAGGCACTAGGAAATCCTCAATTGAAATAAACCTCATATTTTGTTTTTAAACTCTGGATTTCTAAAACATGTACCTATAATATTGCATACCGGTGTTTTCTATAGTAAGCAGGGAGACATAGCTTTTCCCAGTTTTATGTGAGGAGGTGACTTGTCTGGTGGCAAAACTGAGGCTAAAACCCAAGAAACTGGCCCAGACCAATGGTCTTGATACATGACTGCGTGTATGTGTGTGTGTATGTGTGTGACTGTATAGAAGAAAAAAGTCCTACTGTTGAAATGGCTAAATCAGAACTGTGATTGCTCTGCTCCTGGTATTGCAGTATTTTAAAAGAAAAGTTGGTTTGTTTTGTGGCAGGGGCTCACAGTAGAGTTCAGCTGGTCTGGAATTCGGACCCTCCTGCTTGAGTCTCCAAACGCCTGGGTTACTGGTGTGCTCCACTACACCCAGCCCCACCCACGCCTGGGTTACTGGTGTGCTCCACTATACCCAGCCCCACCCACGCCTGGGTTACTGGTGTGCTCCACTACACCCAGCCCCACCCACGCCTGGGTTACTGGTGTGCTCCACCACACCCAGCCCCACCCACGCCTGGGTTACTGGTGTGCTCCACTACACCCAGCCCCACCCACGCCTGGGTTACTGGTGTGCTCCACTACACCCAGCCCCACCCACGCCTGGGTTACTGGTGTGCTCCACTACACCCAGCCCCACCCACGCCTGGGTTACTGGTGTGCTCCACTACACCCAGCCCCACCCACGCCTGGGTTACTGGTGTGCTCCACTACACCCAGCCCCACCCACGCCGTTTCACGTGAATCCAGTTGATCTACCTATTTCCCTTCTGCCTCATCCAAAAGTTAAAGCCCTTGCTGGGTTTCTGTGGTTTTGTTTTCTGTTTGTGGGGAGTGGGGACTCTGGGACATAAAGACACTGAAGATCTGTGTCAGACGATGAGGCTTGCTGGGGTCCTGTGGCCTGCAAGTGGTGTTCTGTGCTGTTAACCAGCACCAGTGGCCTCCTCTCAGTCTGGCCTATGCGTAAGCCATGGAGGTAGCCACCTCTGTCCTGCAGAGCCAGGAACTTTGACTGGGTCCATGGGCCAAAGTTAGGAAGTGGCTTAAAGTAAGCACTGGAAGTCAGTCGCATTGGCCCTAGAGGTACCTAGGCCCTAGGTAGAGATGGTACCCTCTTAGAAAGGAAGGCAGCATGAGTCCAGAGCTTGCTCTTTGTTGGTCTGAGAGCTGGGGCTTTCTCAGGTCCCAAATGTTATCCTCCCTCGGCATCTTGTTTGGTGTGATTTAGTGAGGCAGCTGCAAGAGCAGCTGGACAGCTGGCCCTCCCACTTGGCTGATGGGGCTTTGTAGGGAGTGACTGAGGCTACTAGAGTTTGCTGTAGATCACAGGACTCTGCCGAGTGCACTTTCTTCCCTGCTTTCGTCAGAGAGAAGCTCCATACAAGTTCTGTGGGAGGAGACAGTGTGCCTCTTGCTTCTCGGCGTTTATGGGATCTTTGCAGTCCCTTAGGGCACTCGTGAACCTTCAGAACGTTAGCCAGAAACTGTTGTTGTGCTACCTTGGAGTCATTTGAGTGTTGAGGCCCCATTTCCTGAATGTCACCCATCTAGTGCACACCGTGGCCTCCCGGGCTCACTCAGTAGCCTCTGGAGCTCAGCCCTTGACTAGAGTCACAAGCCTGGCAGCGTCGCCAGGAGGAAAAGGGGTTGGAGAAGTTGGAATCTGAGGGTTTTCCAAGTGTCTTGACCATTCTGATTGGTCCAACAGTAGAACTAAAAACAGAAATGAAGCAAGAAGCACCACCCAGCTTCCTCCCCCATGAGGCCACGCAGCTCAAGCCAGACAGACAGTTCCAGAGTCGAAAGAGGCCTTTTGAAGAGAATCGGGGCCGTGGGTACTTCGAGCACCGAGAGGACCGAAGGTGGGTACACAAGACAGCGGTCACTCTGTTCTTGGTCATCTCCAGGCCCGGAGGGGGCGGGGCGGGTTACTCCGCCCTGGTTCTCCTTCCTTCACTCTTCACTGCCCGCCAGGCTGAGCTGTCTTAAGCTTTGATCCTTCCTCCTAGTCCTCCTTGCTTACTACTTGCAAAGTAAATTCTAGACACCTTAGATTATTACTTGTAAGAGGCCAGTCTGCCTCTTCAGCCCTGCTCCTTACTTCTTCTGCAGCTATACAGTATCTGTTCTCCCAGCCACCCACCATTTAACACAAGGTCTCTCTAACCCTGAGTGGCTTGAACTTACTGGGTCGAGCAGGCTAGCCTCAGACCCACACAGACTCTCTTGCTTCAGCCTTGGCTGGCCTGCACTCAGTTTGTAGACCAGGCTGGCCTCGAACTCACGGCGATCCGCCTGCCTCTGCCTCCCGAGTGCTGGGATTAAAGGCATGTATCACCACACCTGGCTTTTTTTGGTTTTGTTTTAGTACTATAAGAATAAGAATAAGTGAGTGATCTGTCTTCATATATACCCAGAAGAGGGAATCAGATCCCATTACAGATGTTGTGAGCTACCATGTGATTGCTGGGAATTGAACTCAGGACTTCTGGAAGGGCAGTCAGGACTCTTAACAGCTGAGCCATTGCTCCAGCCCCTACTGTCTACTCTTATTGGCCACTCTGTAACCCTTAATTTGAACACTTATTTGCTGACCTTGCTCCCCAGCACAATCCCCACCCGCATCCTCTAGTTTATTCACCTGACACATTTCCTACCTGGTGAAGTCTATCTCTAACTAGCTTATCACTGTTTAAGAAAAGGCCTAGGGGCCTGGGTGCGACTCAGTGGTGGAGCCCTTGCCTAACTGAGCACATGTTCGGCTCTGGGTTCTACCTCCATCATAGCAGAAGAAAAGAAAGAGCGTGCATCTCATGGACAGGAACTGAAGTTAGGACAAGAAACCTACATACGGATTTCTTCCTCCTCCCTCCCACAAAACAGGCCAGGAGCTACTTGGTGACAAAGAGCAGAGGAGGGACATTAGCTCTTACTTTGGAGAATTTAAAAGCTGCGGAAAGTTCATTGGGATAGACTTAGGGTGACATAAGCCTGGACCAGCAGGGCTGGAGGGGAACTTCCCTAATGGCTGCTGTAGCCAGGAGTCTGCAACGTCCAAGCAGAGTGCCAGGTGCTGGGCTCAGCCTTCTCCTGACTGTTAGGCGTGTATAGCTGAAATCACCAAAGAGTTAACAAAGTGTCCTTTTTTTTTTTGTTTTTAAGTGTTGTAGAAAGATACCTAGCTCATAATTAAGAACGCTGTAAAGAGAGCATGAAGCTGAAAAAGTGGGTCATATGTCTTTCAGATGTGGGTTTTAAGAAGCCTGATACAAGGTCCGTTGGCAGTTACGGTCCAGGCCCTTGCCCTTCTTTGCCCTGACTGTCCCCACCTTAGGACTGTGGCTTCCCCTCAGCAGTCACTGAGGGAGGGCAGCAGGTCACAGTGTGCAGAGTCTGGGTTAGACCTCAGAGTGGAAAGGCTCCCTGAATGCTCATGGTGCCCTGTAGCAGAGCAGCCCATCCGTCCTTTTTCATACACTGGGAGTGAACGCTCACCGCCCTCGGCAAGTGTTTGATAACCCCGGGAGGAAGTGGTGAGCCACTTGTAAATCTCAGTAGACACCCCATTCATCCCCACCCCTCCGTTACATCAGTGATGCCTCTTTTCAACACAGGGGCCGTTCTCCGCAGCCTCCCGCTGAAGAGGATGAAGATGACTTTGATGACACCCTTGTTGCCATCGACACATGTGAGTCCTGACAGCGCCCGTCTGCTCCGCCCTCTTCTGTGCCCTGGCCCATCAGAGCCGTTGGCTCATCCAGGAACCCTAGCTACAACTTTGGATGCAGGGCCGTGCTGTAGAGACAGGTCTGCCCCTGGGTGTGGCTGCGGGGCCCTCAGAAGCTCTTCTGCTTCTCCTTGCTTCTTACCAGGAGGAGGAATGCTGCCTTCCTACCTCCAGATGTCCAGTGACACTCCAGAGACAAGGTCAGAAAGAGAATATGAAAACCCAAGGGTTGTCTGTTATCATGGCCATCTGAGTGCTGCTGGGAAACTTAACTCTTTGACATCCAGCTTGCCAGTTTCCGTCCGCTGCTCATTTTTCTAGTGAAAGCAATGCCACTTTGTCCTTTGAGACACTGGCCTGTCCTTTTCCTCTAGTGCAGTGGCTTTTGCCTAGGCTGTATATCTTAAGCACTCAAGAATGCTTATGGAGGGCCCGGACCACTGAAGTCAAGTCTATGTGTAGAGCCAGCGAGTCTGTTTTCACATAGACCCAGAAGCATGCTTGGCCCTTACAGTGTAGTTTATCAGCACATCAGCTCTTCTTTGTGTTTATAGAACACTGGCCACATGTTTTGGTGCGGGATAAAGTCATAGACGTTCTCTCACAAGCTGTCGAAGACAGCTAACCATTTGTGCCAGTGATCCACAGGACAGCACTAAATGCTGACGTATTGAGAGTGGTATTCAGCCTGCCAAGAAATGTGGGCAAGATGGTCAAGGAAGCATTCCCTAGCCAGGTGTGGTGGCGCACGCCTGTAATCCCAGCACTTTGGGAGGCAGAGGCAGGCGGATCTCTGTGAGTTCGAGGCCAGCCTGGTCTACAGAGTGAGTCAGGACAGTCAAGGCTACACAGAGAAACCCTGTCTCAAAAAAGAAAGTGAGAGAGAGAGAGAGAAGAGGATTCCCTGAAGATGAGACCGACTTTTTTCTTACAGAATTGGCACCATGCATAAGCCATGAGGTGGCTGCCTGTGGTGCACTGGGTGGCAGGTGTGGTTCGGGTCAGATACTCATACCAGAGCTGGCAGCAGCAATCTGCTCTTACGCAGTCAGCACGGGGAGGTGGTTAAAGTGGATAGCACTTGGAGTACCTTCAGTGTCTGAGACTCAGTTTGAACCTGTAAGGCCCTCTCCCTAGTTTGTGACACGTTACTGTCAAAGGTATTTACTACAATTTCTGAGGGACTTCCTGAAGCCTATCCTTGAACCCCAAACATCAGCTAATTGTTCGGGTTTTTCCTCCACAGATAACTGTGACCTGCACTTCAAAGTAGCCCGAGACCGGAGTAGTGGCTACCCATTGACAATTGAGGGCTTCGCATACCTGTGGTCAGGAGCCCGTGCCAGTTACGGGGTCAGAAGGGGCCGTGTGTGTTTTGAAATGAAGGTGAGTGGGAGCAATAGGCAAGACAAAAAGCAAGTCTGTCCTTTGGAGTAGCCTGCCACCAGCCACCTTGATCAGAGCAAGAGATTGTTTTGAGCTTAGACAGTGCACAAGCAAACGAAGGTCTGATGAGCAGCGTGGCCTGACTGTCTCAGAAGAGTCGGGCAGTCGTGTTCTTCTCTATGGTGGGATTTGCGTCAGGTAGTGCAGAGCCAAACAGTGTGGCAGTGGTGTTTGTAAAGTGGGCCTAGGGGTTGTCTCGAAGAAAGAATGGGCCCCGGGGCCAGGGAGATGGCTCAGCAGGTAAGGGCACTGGAGCCACACCTGACAGCGGCATCCAGTCTCCCAGCCACATGGTGGAAGGAGAAGACAGCTCCTGAGCGTTGTCCTCTTCCTACAAGCACACGCTGACTTGGGGACTCAGGGACGCTACTCAGCGGAAGCTAGAGGGGCAGTGGCCAAGAGCTGGGCATTGGCCATTACCAACGTTCCGTGTCGGGCTTATGACAGCAGCGCGTGTTCGTGTGGACCAGGGGCTTAGCTTGCAGAGTGCAGACTTGAAAGAAGTTATTAGCATGTCCTTTCTCCAGGGTCACGTCTCTGTTAGCAGTCTTTTGGGCAGGGGTACAGCGCTAAGGGGAAGTACATGTTCAAGAAAGTGAGCTCGGTGCCCGGCACCAGGGAGAGAAATCTTGTGTGTTCTTTGCACATCCAGACTTCCTTGTGATAATGTCTGTTGTAGGATAGCATCACACGCAGCATCAGCGCTGAGCTCTGTGTGGATTGTCTCCATTGGTCCTCACAATGGTAACACCGCAGCCTGGAGCTGCCCTGAGACAGGGCTGTCTTACTGACTGACACGCCATCGCTTGAAGACCCAGGGTTTAATGCACCAGTTAAAGAGATACTGTCACACTCCATGGCTTTTTTCTGTCTATAATAAGATGAAGTGGTACTTCACAGATACAGAGAATATGAAAACTGTCTGATAGTCAGTGGAATGTGCTTATCTTTCTAAGGCTACAAATCAGTTCCAGTACAGGGATATCAGGTAGCTGTCGTGGTGTAATTAGATAGCAGAGAATATGAAATTAAAAAGCCAGCACTGTCCTGTGCTCCATCCCTATCCTTTCCGTTTAGAGGGAGAGCACAGGGCAGGCAACACAGGTGTCAAAGGTACTTTCTATTCCCTGTTTCTGCTACTAGCTACTGTGTCTTGCACATTTTTCCATACTCTTACTTTAGTCCTCCCTTGTCTTTTAAATTTGTTTTGTGGCTTAATTGTACCATAATGGACCTGGTTTTTTATTGATGGTTTTCTTCCTGGCTTTTCTGAAAAGAATGCTGCACCCAGTGTCCTTGCAAACCCACATTTCCATACTTGGACAGCTAGGGATGCTGTAGAGGTGCTTGGTTACAAAGCCTGTGCACCACTTGCTGCCTGTTTTTATGATGCAAGGGTTCCAGTGCACAGCCTCTTGCTGCTGAGCAGGTGCTTTCCCCAAATGACAGTTCACTTCCCCTCTAGCAGTATTAACACTGAAAAGGGGAGGTGTATTTGGGGGCGCTCTGTGGCCTCTTAGAGCAGCAGGCTCATGGGAGCTGCTTGAGCTCCTCTCGTATCTATCTTTGATTTGTGTTTGTCTATCTAGACAGGATCTCACTGGTCCAGGCTGGCCTCAGCCTCACTGTGTAACTCAAGCTGGCCTTGAATATGTGGCTGTCCTCCTGCTTCTGCCTCCTGAGTGTGAGATTACAGGCATGAACCACCATTCCAGCCCCGTCACTGCTAATGGCCTAAAACACCCCCTCCATCGCCTCATAACCCAGCAGCTTTGAGAGAATCCATCCTGAGCCTTCTTGTGTTCTGTCCTCAGATCAATGAGGAAATCTCCGTGAAGCACCTTCCATCTACAGAGCCCGACCCCCACGTTGTCCGTATTGGCTGGTCCTTGGACTCTTGCAGCACTCAGCTAGGTAAGAAGAGGTCAGCCAGGCAGTCCTCAGTAGAGAGTGATAGCCCCTGCTCCTAGCTTCTCAAGGCTTCTAAGCTGCTCTTCCCAGTGTCAGACTCAAAGCACACCTACCTTGGGGTAGAAGCAGGTGCAGCTGCCAATCTTGTGTCACTGCCTGACATGAGACATACTAGGTTCAGCTGAAACCTGTCTCAAAAGGACCCTTTTTCAGAGCTAATTCCTGCACTTTGTCTGTCAGGAGAGGGGCCAAAGCTCTCTTTAGGAACTGTTCTCTTTGCTTGAAACCATTTCTGCCCTCACACCACAGCAGAACCAATTCTTACACCCTGCTGAGTTCTTGGTGGGTTTTCTGTCCAGAGTAGAACCTAGAGCAGAAGCAAAGCTGCAGAGACAGCCAGGGGCTATTAGCTGAAGATGAGTTTTCGTAAGGCGCAGCCCAGTGACTGCCTGCAATCTCCTGGACATGCGTACTCACACTGGGTCATGCTGTGAACCTTTATGTAGTCTGCTTTCTTTTAATGTATAATGGGCCAAATTTTGGAAATAAGTATGGTTTCTTGGCCAATGGATAATTTTCCATTATACAGCAATTTCTTTTTTTCCCCTGTGGTGGGTGCTGGGAGTTGAGCCCAGGGCCTCACAAAAGCTAGGCTACTGGGCTACATCCCAACCCTACTGTTTTTTGTTTTGTTTTTTTGCTCATTTAAATTAATTGGGTGTTTTTGCTTAAGTTCCTATTCCTGTCATTACTTGTCAACTTGAGAGAAGTCCTTGAGGGTAGATGTGTGAGTTAGCCCTCAGCACCAGACACCCACAGAAAGATAGAGCATTTGGAAAGCCAGTGAGAGCACTTGGTACATAGGCCTGAGGACGACCTGTGTTCAGAAAAACGGAGGAAGAGAAACTGACTCTTCAGGGTTGTGCCCATCCGCACAAAATAACTGCTACTTCCTATATCCAACAGCGTTCTTTATTTAAGAATCATAGGTCAAGGGACTAGAGAAGTGACTTAGCAGTTAAGAGCACTGGCTGCTCTTCCAGAGGACCCAGGTTCGATTCCCAGCACCCACATGGCAGCGCACAGCCATCTCTAAATCTAGTTCCAGGGGATCTGGCACCCTCACACAGACACACACATAGGCAAAGCACCAACGCACATACAAAGAAATCTTTTCTTTTTTTAAAAGAATTATTTGCATCCTTTAAAAAATAAAAGAGTCCTTGCTGCTTTTGCAGAGGACCCAGGTTTGGTTCCCAGCCCCTGCACCAGGCAGCTTACAGCCACAGTGCCAGAGGACCCAGTGCCTTCCAGCCTTGCAAGGTGCTCGTAAATTCAGGCAGGCACACCTACACATAGGTAAAAATGTTTAAAAGTCTTTAAAGAGAAATAATTAATCCAGGAGTTGTGGCACACTTGGAGGTGAAAGGATCAGAGTTTGGGGACAGACCTGGCTCTAATGAGTGTGAGGTTACCTAGGGCTGCATGAGACCCAGCCTCATCAAAAAAGCATCCCAGGCCAGAGCAGGCGCAGTGATGAGACACCGAGCTCCGGCTGTTGAGGAGGGTGGAGAGTGGGAGGCCAGGCTGGGCGTCTGTAAGACCTAGTCTAAAAAGCACACATCATCTCATTTTATCTTGCTCTTAGTTTTGAAATATTGGTGGTGGCCATGCACCTTTAATCCCAGTACTTGGAAAGCAGAGGCAGGTGGACTTCAGTGAGTTTGAGGCCAGCCTGGTCTACAGAGCGAGTTCCGGGCTAACAAGAGCTACACAGTGAGGCTGTCTCAAAACAGTAAAGAAAATGGCTTTGTCTTGAAATTAGAAATGTGTAGCAGCTGTGAAGGTGTGAGTCAGGTCCATCTAAGCGTTAACCTGCCTGTGCCTTCCTTCAGGTGAAGAGCCTTTTTCCTATGGTTATGGAGGCACAGGGAAGAAGTCTACCAATAGTCGCTTTGAAAACTACGGAGACAAATTTGCAGAGAACGATGTGATTGGCTGCTTTGCGGTGAGTGCTGGCAGCCTGTGGGAGCTGGCAGGGCCCAGGTGCCTGACTGGATTTTGAGGCTACGGTATCCATTGTCTGTGCTTATTGAGCCACCCTCTTCATGTGCTGCTGTCTCCTTCATTATCTGGGAGCGGCTCCTCCAGAGTAGCTATTACTGATTCGTGTGAGACTCAGCCCCCTTGTCTTTATGCAGAGCTGATGATAGTGTCATGACGATTTGGAGACCCCAAGGCCACACAGCTCTCTCTGCCCGTGGAATTGCTTCCCTCTGCTAGAAAATAGCCAGGGTACTTGGAAACGCGTTATGTTAGGTTCTGGCCCTCATCTTCCAGACTTTCTTGACCAGACCTTAGTTGAGCTGACATCCCATCATGCACTGCCTTCCAGAGAAGCGGAAGCAGAAGGTGGACGGTGCCTGTGTTGCCGCATTAGCCCTGAGAGCAGTGAGCAGCAGGCATGGCTGCGCGGTAGCTTTCAGCTTTGGAGCCTCCTGGAATGAGAATCTTCCCACTTGCCTCCTTTGTGTTGAGTTTTAACCCATTAGCACTTAGACTAATAGGTGGCACATAGTAGCACCTCTTCAGACTGTCATGAGGCCCCAGAGGAAGGGACTGCCGAGAGATTTGTCCTCAGGATTTCTCTTCTGCCCTAATTTGTTCACATAACTCCTTTTTTAAAAAAGAGTTCCTCAGCCGGGTGGTGGTGTCACACGCTCGGGAGGCAGGGGCAGGCAGATCGTTGAGTTCCAGGGCAGCCAGGGATAGACACAGAGAAACCTATCTCAAGAAAACAAAAGAAAAAAAACAAAAAACTTCAGAAAGTGATTTCAAACTTAGAGACTCTAGGGAGGCTGTTGAGTTGATAGAGCGCTTGTTGCATCTACAGGACCCTGGGCTCAGTTTGCGTTGTCACACGGAACTGCAGAGACGCGTCTACAGTCCTAGTTCTCAGAAGGCAGAGACAAAAACAAATCAATAAAAATCTTTAAAAAGAAAGCAAAAAGACAGAGACCCAACACCTCCAAAACAAACTGTAGAAAAATAGAAATCAAAAATCTCCCAGACCTTTACCATTTACCACATTTGCTTTATTCACATGCGTGCGTGTGCGCATGTTTCTGTTTCTTTTTTGTATTTGAGAGTAGGCTGCATAGTTCCTATCCTTAATAATAGTTCACATGTGTTTAAATCTACCATCTTAAACTGTATACTTATTAGCCATGAGATTGATATGCTCCTGCCATATGTGTAGCTACTATCAGCCCACATTTAAATTATGTCACTTGTCCCATTGACTTGCTTCAGTGACTTGAGTTTTGATTGGGAGCTGGCCAGGAATGTGTTGTTTTCTCTCGTCCTGTCTCAGTTTCTTTAGTCTGAAACAGATCTCTAGCCTTTCTGTGTATTTTATGACCTTTGTAAGAGTAGAATGGGGACAGGTTGAGACAGGGTCTCTCTGTGTAGCCCCGGCTGTCCTGGACTCACTTTGTAGACCAGGCTGGCCTCGAACCCACAGAGATCCGCCTGCCTCTGCCTCCTGAGTGCTGGGATTGAGGGTGTGCGCCACCAGCAACAGGCTTTAGTCTTGAAATCTTAACAGTTTTCCCATTTAATAGTATATCCTGACAGATTTTCAGTGTCTATACAAGTGAGGCGGAGCTAACTCAGAAGCATTTTTTAATTTTTTGGGTGATTTAAAGAGAGAACAAGGATCCTAAAGAGCGTAATAGCTCTTACCTCCACCCATTGTTTCCTATGGACAGCTGCACACAGGAGTCACCTGCTTGAGGGCTTCTGTATCCAGATACAAGAGAGAGGACACTTTGTTTCTTTAACACAAAAGGCAGCAAGTTCATTCCATCTTTTGTTTAACTCTGTACCTTAAGATCTTTTTCATAGGACAACAGAAGCCTAAAGGCCCTCTTTTTGCTTTTTTTGAGATAGAATTTCTCTGTGTAGCCTTGGCTGTCCTGGACTCCCTTTGTAGACCAGGCTGGCCTTGAACTTACAGCGATCCACCTGCCTCTGCCTCCTGAGTGCTGGGGTTAAAGGTGTGCGCTGCCACCGCCCAGCCTTTTAGGCCTTCTTTGTGTTTTGAGTGTTTGTGTTTTCTGTGGTCACTGTTTTTTTACCATCGTAGTTGATGGACCAGTTCTCTTCCTTAGTGGTCACTTGGTGAATACTGTGTCTTTCGATTTATCAGCTCTGACGCAGGTGCCAGAGGACCCTCCTGTAGAAGCTGGTCTAACTGTAAATTAAGACAAGGTTTCGCTGTGTAGTCCAAGTTGGCCTCAAACTAAGATGCCCCTGTGTCAGTCTCCCAAATACTGGAATTAAAAGCAGATGGCACCAAATCTGGTAGTCTTATTTTTTCTGCAAGAAGGTTGATCTCTCATTGAACCTGGAGCTCATCACTCTGGCGAGGCTAGCTGGTCAGCAAGCTGCAGGGATCTTCCTGACTGCTCCCTGGCTCGCACAGATCACAAGCGCATGCCACCGCAGTCGCTTTCCCCCTGGGCCTGAGTGTCCAAACCTGGGTCCTCCAGCTTCATTAGTAGGACTTTCCTTGCCAACTCATCAGCCCTGTATTTTCAAGTACTGAAGGCTAGCTACCGCTAGCAACACACGTCCAACAAGTTGTTACTATCTGTGGCCATGTTTTCCAAACCCTTGTATCAGCATGACCTTCTGCAGGCAGATGGCAGTGAAAACTCCAGGCTTTATCCTGGGCCAGCCAGATCATCTCTGTGTAGTTGAAAGACTTCAAGGGAGGTGTTTTCTTTCTTTCTTTCTTTTTTTTAAGGTTTGTTTTTATTTTATGTGTTTATGTTATGAGTGTTTGCATGAATGTATGTATATATACTGTGTGTGTGTTTATGTGTGTGTGGCTCCCCTAGAGGCCAGAAGAGAGTCACTGGCAACTGAAGTTGCAGGTGTTTGTGAGGTGCTATGTGGGTGCTGGAGATAGACCGTGGTCTCTGTAAGAGCAGCAAGTATTCTTAGCCCCTGAGCCACCTTTCTGGGCCCAGATTGATTTTATCTCATAGATATGGGTGTTTTGCCTTCTGTAGTCTTGTGCGTGCAGTGCATGTGGTGCCTGAGGAGGCCAGAAGAGGGCATCGGGTCCCCTGGAATTGGAGGTAGAGCCAGTTTGTAGCTGCCACGTAGGTACAGGGGACTGAAACCAGCTCAGTGTAGGTCACCCAGGTCCTCTTTTTCTTCTGAAACAGCATCTCACTCTGTAGCCCTTGGCTGCCCTGCAACTCGCTATAGAGAGAAGGCTGGCCTCAAACTCCCAGAGACCCTCCAGCCTCTGCCTTTCAAGGGCTGGGATTAAAAGCGTACACTGTCACACCCAGGCTGGTTTTTGAGACAGAATCTCAAACTCACTTTGTAGTTGAAGATGACCTTGAATTCCTGATCCTCACTGTACCTCCCAGGTACTGGAATTGCAGGTGTGAGCCACTGTACCAGCAAGGATCCTTCTTTTGAAAGTTCACACCCACTCCTGGGTGTGAGTATCTATCGTGTCTTCACCATCTTTCTCTCAGTAGCTGGGAAACAGCTCGTGTTTGTATAAGATCTCACGTCCTCAGTTGACAAGGAGAAAGGACCAAGCAGCTTTCCAACTGCAGAGTAGATGGTGCATTTCAACAGGAAGAAGTAGAGTTAGTGCAACCTGGAGGGCAGCACAGAGCCGACCCAGCAGCCCTGCCGTGGACAGATGACTATGGGTATGCTTGTTAGCAGCAGCCTCTGGTTGATTAATAGAGTTGCTGCCCAAGTCAGGTGACACGTGGAAGTGTTCATGTGGCCCAAGCAAAGGTGGCTGGAACCACTTGTCTCCATGTGGGAGGAGAACGGCAGACAGTCTGCTACACGCAGGGTTTTGCTGGGCTTGTATTAGCATGTCCGCCTAGTGTGGTCACTACCTGTGACGTGTAAGGAATTAACAGGTGTGAAGGTTGCTGATAGAGGAACAGTGCTCCTTGAAGGACAGACTTGGGTAGTCTCCTGGTCTGAGAGTATGACACGGTGCCCCGTTCTCAGAAACTAGAACTGGTCCTCTGGTGAGTCTGCTTCTCATCCTGAGTTTTGAAGCTTAACTGTGTTCCCCACCGGCAGCCCCACAGCGTCGGCCATCCGCACTGCTTTAAACTTTAGAGTAACTTGGAGAGCCTTTTACACCCTAGGGAGGAGCCATGGCTTCTACCCCACCGTTCCAGGCCCAGCCCCTGACATCTGCAGGGTCTGGCAGTTTGTAGTGAGAGCTCAAATCCAACATAGTCCCTTGTGTGTTAAATGCACTGTCATGCTTACAATGATCCTGTGTGTGAAATATCAACGACACCTTGTTTTGTTTTGTTCAGAGAGAGGGTTTCTCTGTGTAGCCCTGGCTGTCTTGGTCTTGTAGACCAGGCTGACCTCGAACTCACAGAGATCTGCCTACCTCCACCTCCTGAAGGCTGGGGTTAAAGGCATGCACCACCACTGCCTGCCCTTTTTGCAGAGGGGGTTATCTCGAGACATGGTTTCTCTGTGTAGCCTTGGGTGTCCTGGACTTGCTTTGTTGACCAGGCTGGCCTCGAACTTACAGCAATCCACTTGCTTCTGCCTCCCTGAGTGCTAGGATTAAAGGCGTGTGCCACCAAACCTAGCTCAGCTCTGTGCACCCCCCTGCCCTCTTTTCCATAGAGAAACAAAATAATTTGCTGAAGGCCACAAAATAGGACCCACTAAACTTGAGTATCTCAGTAAACAATGTGATGAATGAATCCTTCCCAGCATGTCTGAGGCTACTTTTCTTTTGCCTTTTGTGTATTAGGGCACCTAACCTGTATTCTCTTACCTCAAGGTTTGTGCGCATGGCTTATTTTCATTTACTGGTCACGACCTAACTTACAAATTCCCTCCAAGAAACCCCTGGTGTTTTGACTGATTACACTATCGAGACTCCTTGTTTGGTTCTCTACTGGCCCCTGAGTTCCATGGGGTCCAGATCAACAGGCTTAGTACCAAGGAGCATGTGGGATCTGTAGAACTGGACTCAGGAGTCTCATCTATGTCTGCACCCTGTCAGTCTGGAGGACAAGGCAAGATTTCCTTTGCCTTCATCTTTATCTCAGCTTAAGCGCAAGATTCAAATATGTTACCAGCCTCTTGGTATTGGGCGAAGTGTCTCTGAACTTTTCCTGCTGCTGCCTCGCTTGTGTGTATACCAAAGGAGAATACACTGGTTTCCAGAAAAATGGGTGTCTTGTTAATGCCTGAGTGACTCTCAGGCTTGTGGCTCCTGGTGCTTGAGTTTACAGTTAGTGTTTCTTAAGACAAGATCTCATATAAGCCAGACTGCTCTGAAATTCCTTTTCCCCCGCCTCAGCCTTCCAGGTACTGAGTTATGGTGTCCACAGCACGCCAGCTTACCCCCGGCTTTCTCTCCTAGGACTTTGAATGTGGAAATGATGTGGAGCTCTCTTTCACCAAGAATGGCAAGTGGATGGGCATTGCCTTCCGAATCCAGAAGGAAGCCTTAGCGGGCCAGGCCCTCTACCCACATGTCCTAGTGAAGAACTGTGCTGTGGAGTTTAACTTTGGGCAGAGGGCAGAGCCCTACTGTTCTGTCCTGCCAGGGTTTACATTCATCCAGCACCTTCCCCTCAGTGAGCGGATCCGGGGCACCATTGGACCAAAGAGCAAAGCAGACTGTGAGGTAAGTGGAACCAGAGGACTAAATTGGTGGCCCCTTCTCCAGAGCCACCAAGGCAGAGGAGGGACAGACACTAAGTAGCTTGTGTGTGATGAAAGGGACAAAAACTTGAGTAAAGTTGGGTACAGGACTTCTTTTTCCCGGCTCTTTGGGGTTGAGCTTGGAGTTGAAAAGCTGCTTTGATTTGAGGGTGAAGTTGAAAAGGCCCGTGAGCGCGCTGCTCTTCATGGAGCCCCGAGTCTGGGGGAAGAGGCTGCCTCCCAGCGGCACAGGAGAGCAGTGCGCCCTGCCAGCCAGGGCTGTTGGTGACAGTTCCACCTTCTCGCTCTCTCAGGACTAAGAGCATGACAAGTGGCCTTTGGCTCCTATAGCTCTCCTGCCAGTTTTTGTTTCTTTTGTTTGTAATGCGCCATGGTCTCTGCCCCAGCCTGCCTTGATTCATGGTGTCCACCTGGCCTCCTGGGTGATGTCGATTGTGACCTCCTCCTAAGATTGATTGATTATGAGCACCGTATTCTGCCTGCATCTCCTTATAGATGGTTGTGAGCCACCATGTGGTTTCTGGGAATTGAACTCAGGACCTCTGGAAGAGCAGCCAGTGCCCTTAACCTCTGAGCCATCTCTCCAGCCCTTTTTTGGTTTTTCAAAACAGTGTTTCTCTGTGTGTAGCCTTGGCTGTGTGTAGCCCTGCACTCACTTTGTAGACCAGGCTAGCCTCGGACTCACAGAGATCCACCTGCCTCTGCCTCCCGAGTGCTGGGATTAGAGGAGTGTGCCATTATCACCCAGTGTGACTTTGCTCTTAAGATAAATATTTTTCATAAACAGTTTGTGCTTGTTTTAGAAATTTA
The DNA here is from genome assembly GCF_964271855.1 of Acomys minous. NCBI lineage: Eukaryota > Metazoa > Chordata > Mammalia > Rodentia > Muridae > Acomys > Acomys minous. Next base: position 22,314,221 of record NC_140502.1, on the reverse strand, counting down.
AAAATGTATAGTAGTCTTAAATTTCCCATAATTCTATCACTTGCAAATAAATTTAGCTGATGGTTTTGGAGTTTATCCTGTTTTTTACATTCTCCATTGATAATGAAGATCTCATAACAAGTGATGTGCTATCCTGTGCCTTTTACGGTTCCCATTACGTTATGGTCTGTGTCCCACTGGATGGACACCTCCCTCTATACATCCTTTTGCCGCAGCCTCACTGTGTCACCCACGCTGTCCTCAGACTCCGTAGACTCCATTCATGTGCCCTGCTTCAGCTTCACAGGTGGCTGGGACTTTAGGGGTGCACCCCCCCCCCCCCGACTAGTCATAGTTTAATGGCCACAAAAAAATCATCCCCTTATTGTGCATTTAGGTTACATGTAGTGCTTGTTGAATTCTAAATATGAAAGTTAAGTGCAGTTCATGGCTTTGTGAGCGCGCCTCAGTTCCTGTTTGCAGGCTCTTAAGACTGGACCGTTTCTCATACCTGTCCATGCTTCAGTCCCAGGTCACAGGGTTCCTTTGCCAGCGGCTGCTTCAGCCTCTGTAACTGCTGTGGGTGGGACTTGACTTAGTGCTTCCCTACACCAAACTCTAGGCTCAGAATCTGACAAGCCTTATGTCTTTGACTCCCAACAGCAACACTGAGATAGATGCTATTGCTTCCATTTTCCAGAGGCAACCAGGAGGTTCAGAGTCATCATCATGGGCACCATCAAGCCAGGGTGGTGCTGTGCCACCGTGCCACATGCTGCTGCTGTTTCACAGCACCCCTTCCCTGTCCTGTTCTTGTAGATTCTGATGATGGTAGGCCTGCCTGCTGCTGGCAAGACCACATGGGCCATCAAACACGCAGCCTCCAACCCTTCCAAGAAGTACAACATTCTGGGTACCAATGCCATCATGGATAAGATGAGGGTAAGGATGACCTGTGAGTTCGCCTTACTCGCCTCCCAGCTTTTGGGTGCTGACTTATACCTAGGCTCCACTCACCTTTCTGCCTCTTGTCCACAGGTGATGGGCCTGCGTCGGCAGCGGAACTATGCTGGACGCTGGGATGTCCTGATCCAGCAGGCCACTCAGTGCCTCAACCGCCTCATTCAGATCGCTGCCCGCAAGAAGCGAAACTACATCCTAGATCAGGTACTTGTGACCACTGGTTCTTGGCAGAGGGGAGGAGACCTAGTCGCTGTGTGGGAACTTCCCTCCGCCCTTTTCTCATTCCTCCACTGTGCCCTGTAGTAATAGTCTGCTCACACCACTTTCTAAGCCCTGTCTGGTGGACTTTGGGGCCATGACCAAGACCTTCTAGCTCATTCATTCATTCATTCTGAGTCACAGAGCCAGATGAAAGAGGCATAGATTTCTTCTTGTATTTATATGTGCAGGTGTTTTGCCTGTGTGTTGTTGAGCATGCTACATGTGTGCCTGGTCACAGAGGCCACAAGAGGCCATCAAATCTTTGGAACTGGATTACAGACAGTTGTGTGAGCCGCCATGTGGGTGCTGGGAGTCAAACCCAGGTTTTCTGGGAAAGCAGCCAGTGCTTCTAACCACTGAGCCATTTTTCTAGCCCCAAGAAGCAAAGATTTCTGACTTCACAGGCTAAGCTTGAGCCCCAAAGCTGCTACTTGGTAGCTATGCATTTGTGGGTAGCCAACTTTATCCAGTGAATCTCAGCGCCCTAGTTTGCAGACCGAGAGCCTAAGGCCTGACACAGCTCCATAGGACCTATTTCAGGACAGCTGCTGTGTGTGTCATTACGTACTCTGCAGAGTAAGGTGCTCGAGCGTCTCTGGGCACATTCTTATGTGTGGGAGCGCATGTTTAACTCTTTCTACCTACATCTCAAGTAGGGGTGGGGTTTGATCAGTTCGCATTGGAACAAAAACATTCAGCATGGTTTTCAGCATTGTCAAAAGAGTGGGTGGCCTCAATATAGCTTAGAATCCCTATGTCTAATAAGTGTCACATGTTTGTTGCGTTGCACAGCATTGTACTTGACATTTGTCATGCAGGTTTTATTACGTAGCAGCAAAGGGTGTTTACTTACTGTTGTTAAACTATATATTCATGCTTTCTTAAGTAAGTAAGCTGGGTGTGGTGGTGCACACCTTTAATCCCAGCACTCAGAAAGCAGAGGCAAGCGGATCTTTCTGAGTTCCAGGACATCCAGGGCTATTATACTGAGAAACCCAGGCAGACAAACGAAAAAAGAACCTGTAAGTAGTGGGGCTGTGGTGGCGCACGCCTTTAATCCCAGTACTCAGGAGGCAGGGGCAGACTGATCTCTGTAAATGCAAGGCCAGCCTGGTCTACAGAGCAAGTCCAGAACAGTCAAGGCTGCACAGAGAAAGCCTGGCTGGCGGGGGTGGGGGGGTGGGGGAAAGACCCTGTAAGTAAACACATAGGTCACCTGGTAAAGCCTCATTGCGCAACATGGCTGAAGTGCCCCCTATGTGTGGCACTGACTACTTGGCGCCGTGACTTTAAAGGCCTGGTAGCCAGCATCGGTGGTGGGCATACTAGGAAGAGAATTCCCAGGAGGAACCATGTTGTCTCTGCGTGGACTGAAGATCCTACACAGACCAGCTGAGGACTGTATATAAGTTATCTCTGGTTTTGCTTTAGCTTAGCCCTGTCAGTAAAGAGGTACCACTCAGCTTCTCTCTCTGGAGATGCTTGGCTTCGATTCTTCGTACTGGGAGTTGAACCTAGGACCTTACAAATGCTGGACAAGCACTCTCCCAGCCAGCCTGTATCTTCACTGCTCCCCCACTTGCTTTGCCTGCCCTCTTCTGTTAGACCATTTTGGAATGCGTGTCTGTCTCTGTGCCCGGGTGGACTTACTGTTCTGAGAGGTCGGGGTTAATGGGGTTAATGCCCTAAGGTTCCTCTTTTGGAGTCATCAGAAGAAGTTCCTGCCTATCCTTTCCTCGTTTCTCTGGTCAGATTAGCCCAACTGTGTGCCATTTCTGTCCCGCAGTTCAGCCAGGCACAAAGAAGAACTGATACCAGCCTTAACTGGTGCTTCCTTGTTTGGTACTGGGGTCGAGACTGGGGCTGCACCAGATTGCCTATGGTCTGTGCAGATCAAGCCCTAAGATCCAGGCTAACCTAAAGCAAAGGATCCTGCCCTCCAAAGCAAAGAGCTAGAGCCAGCGGCTGAAGCTCTGGGTCAGTGAGGCCAAGAAAGGGTTTTAAGCCAGTGGTTTTTCCTATTTTAGCCTAAACCCCAAAAGTGTGTTCCAGAAAACTCAGATTATGAGAAAGGGGATGTTATATGAATCTAAGCAAAGGTTTTGAGCAATTCCTGGCGCTACCCGCACCATTAGCTGTGGCTGTGAGGATTACATTGATAATGCATAGCTGTCTCCTGGCTAGGATAGAACTTTAAAGAGACCCGTGCTGTGTGCCGAGTCCCTTTACTCAGACACTCTAAGCCTAGGTCACACTCCGTGCATGTAGCTCTTTTGTACCTATTACAAGTGTCAGACGTGCCCGTCCTCGGGAGATAATTCACCTGTACAAGCCTGCTGAGACTGAGCAGCCAGGATTCTACCTGTGCCAGGTCCCCAGCCCTTGTACTAGAGTGTATCTCATGACAGACACAGCTCTCATCCCATAATGACCTCGCAGCTTCTTCAGTTATGTGGCTGTCAGACAGAAGCTTCTAGAATATCAAAAATAGAGGTCAACTAGAGGAGAAACGAGGAGTCTGCCTTTAGTCTGGCAAGCTTGTGTACTGTGACTTCCCAGGCAGTGGGTGGGTGGGTCTGCAGCGGAAAGAGAAGGGAAGAGGCCTGGCCAGGCCACAGAGGAAGAGGATGCAGGCAATCCAGGTGAGGCTTGGTAGGCTGGGGTCAGACGGTAGGGGAGGAGGATGCAGGCAGTCCAGGTGAGGCTTGGTAGGCTGGGGTCAGACGGTAGGGGAGGAGGGGGACAGGAGGCGACAAGGGAGGGGGCTACAGCCGCCATGTAAGTAACAAATGAGAGAGAATGAAAGAGCCGAGCCTTGTCCTCGGAGCGGTGTGGACCATGGTCATATGTGCAGGAAGGTGGGGGTGGGAAACATGACTAAAGCTTCCTGGCTACTGAAAGCTCCAAGGGGAGCAGGGATCCTTGTGGCTCTTGTGGCTCTGTTATGGGTGGGAAGCCGCTAGAACCAGGTGTCTAGCCTTGAAACAATACACAGCAGGAGCTGTATGTTCTAAGGTACAACAAAGTTGCCCAAACTACCTGGATCTGGGTGCAGTCTATAGAGCCTAGACCAGGCTGGGCGTCAGTCAGTCAGGACTGGAGACAATTTAGCTGACTTAGCCTCACATTCAGAGCTTTGGTTCTAGCTGGACGTGATGGTGCAGATCATAATACCAGCAGTCAGGAGACAGGCAGGCGGGTCAGCCAGTGCCACACTGTGAGCCCCTGACTGGCTTTTGATTTTAGTCCCACTCTAGTCCCTTTTGGCTGATGCCACTTCTTTTTTTTTTTTTTTTTTTTTTAACCTGAAAGAAACCTAGGTCTAGAGTAGAGCACCAAAGCAAACTTTCTTGTTAGTGGGCACTGGAGGTTATTTCTTTCCTCTACCCACACTGTCCCCAGAGCCTCAAGCCTGTTCCATCCCTGGCATTCAGACCAGTTCTCTTCCTACGTGTGTACTTCCTTCCACGGGGATTCATCTCACTGAAGCCAGAGCAAACTGTCCTTGCCAGATGTGCTCCCTGGGGCCCAGCCAAGTTTCTCTGCTGCCAGACTGGCCCTGTTGCATATGGCAAGAAAGAGCAGACAGTAGCCTTTTGAAAGAAGTCCCCATCTGTGTCTGCTGTGTCCTTGTGTCCTCGGTCTGTCCCACAGCAGAACTTACCAAGCACCATGTCTAAGAACCCAGCCTTCCCGTCTCACTTTCTGGGGTTGGAGGTGGTCTGGAGCGGGAGAGCACAGAGACATCCTCAGGCACTGTGGGCTGAAGGAGCGGGAGCTGGGCAGCAGGTCCACGTGTCTGGAAAAGCTGACTGCTGTTGTCCTTATCTCCTAGCAACAGCCACAGAGCCCCCAGAGACCACGAAGAGCAGGGCTGGCCCCGGGGCTCTGACCTCATTGTGTTTGCTGTGGTAACAGCCACCAGCAGTTCATCCCCCTTCCTCCAGGAAAACCCAGCATTTGCACCGCTCCTCTTTCCTTTCCCAAGCCCAGGAAACAGCAGGGGAGATAGACTTTTAGAGCTGGATTGTCAGCGTCCAAGGAGATTCCTTAGATTGACATCTCATCCCAGACAAAGGTCAGCCACTTGCGAGTCCAGTCTAGTTGGCCCTCATCTTGTAAAGCTGCAGAAATTGGTCCTTTGGCCAGCTTACTTCTTTCTGTATCCCTCACTGGAACTTTGGCAGGACAAGGATACTGTAGCAGGTGACTGGATGGTGCTTCTCTATGCCCTCCCAGGTTAGAGCAGGGTCACTATGGACACCAGACAGAATGGACCAGGTTAGCGGCCAATAGTCAGGGCTACATTCACCCTGATGCCCACCACCCACACTGGCTTTTGTGTCAGGAGGAAACTTAACAGTTTTGCTGAAGGGAGCCAAATGCTTCACTCTCAGGAAAGGCGCTGAGGCGGCAGTGTGCAATAGCAAGGACCTGCGGCTTGTGATCATGTGATAGTCAAGGCCTGGGCCCTGCACCCCTCCCGCTGTGCTTCCAAGACGTTCTGGAAGTAGAGAGACATGTTCAGCCTGACGTGTGGGCTGGGCCGGGGAGCTAGTTGGTTTAGGACCAGAACAGCTGCTCCCACAGCTTGGATCCCCCACCAGTCTGTGATGGTGCCTCAGCCATCCTGGAAAAAGATCCCTTATGTCATCTCTTCCTCAGGCTGAGTTTATCCTGGTGTTTGCGTTGGGAAGCCTCTCTCATACACCACAGTATAAATACCCACAGCACCCCACCCAGTGACAGTCATTACCGACGGTGGCTTGTGTCGTCGGTTGAGTGCTGGAAGTGAGCCAGGGCCCAGAGCTGTAGGTCACGTTAACAGCATCTTCACAGTGGTGGGCATGAGGCTCTAATACTCTTTGCCCTTACGGGGCTGGAGATGGGTAGTTAAAGCCACGGTAAGTTGATGTTACAGAGGAAGCTACTCCTCTTCAAGGTGTTTCCTGCATGAAAGCTGCCGCTCAAACTCTGTTCCTCCTCCCCTCTAACCCTACACAGCCTGGCAAAGGGCTGGCCTGGCACTTGGTGGCTGCTGGACACTGGATGTTGTTATTGCCACTCTGGGCCATTACATGTATTCTACCCAGGAGGCAGCTGCCTACTGCTACGGGGAAGAAAAACAAAGCAGTAGCCAGCTGCACTTTGGAAAAGCACCGGCCGGCACGCTGTCGCTCTCTCTGGGTAGACTTGTGGGTAAGGCTAGTGTGTCAAGGACCAGCAGAGAAGATTTAAGGTATTGATGGAAGCAGTCTGCACGTTGTCAGGGCCAGTGGGTTATGTTCTTTTCATTGATTGACTATTTAAAAGAAAAAAACACTAGGTAGGGCATGGTGGCACTCAGGAGGCAAAGGCAAGCAGATCTCTGTGAATTCAAGACTAGCTTGGTCTAGTTTCAAGACAGCCAGAGCTACATGATAGACCTTGTCTCAAAAAGTTTAGAACTGTAATCTTGGCACTCAGGCTGAGGCAGGAGGATGAGTCAGAGGAATACATGCTGTAGAAATCCTGTTCATATTAAGCAAAACCTAAGTACTTCTAGAAGTGCCTATGTCAAGTACAGCACATTGTCGCTGGGAAGTTCGGCTGACGCTGGATGGCTGGAGAGGCGCTTTCTTCAAGCTTTACACCTCGTGCGGCGAATGTGTTACTGCAGACACATAATCCTTAAAGAGCAGGGGAAGGCTTTGTTGAACTGTAGTGCCAGTAGCAAATAGGATAACAAGGAAAGCCCAGGTATTGGAAGCCACCTTCTTTGTGTTTCCTAAGTCCCTTCATTTGCTGAGGTGGACCCCGGTCTAGAAAGAGAAGACTTACTTCCTGCGTCTCCTGGGAGGATCCTTGTACACCTTTCTTACCGCTCCCCCACGTCATGCCCTGCAAGAGAGACAGCTCTGATTATCCCCCCTCTCACCTCTTGACTTCCCTCAGACGAATGTTTATGGGTCAGCCCAGAGACGGAAAATGAGACCATTTGAAGGCTTCCAGCGGAAAGCTATTGTGATCTGTCCAACTGACGAGGACCTCAAAGACCGCACAATAAAGCGAACTGATGAAGAAGGGAAAGATGTCCCAGATCATGCAGTCTTAGAAATGAAAGGTAGGAAACAGCGGCTATTGGGGGTTGTCTCAACAGCATCCTCCAGAGAAAGGATGCTTTCCTCTTGGCCCTCCCAGCTCCTGACGATGATCCCTTCTGTGCTCTGTGCTTTCTTCTGTTTTGTCTCTCCATCTCCCACATACGAGACAACAGCTCCAGCCTCAGTCCGGGGAAGGACTTTCAGGCTGGACAGGGAGGAGTGTTATGAGGGAAAGTGTCTGTAGAGCCCAAGATGGAAGGCCTGCACCATCTCCCACATTTGGCGGTTGGCCAAGCTTCAGTTTGCGTATTTAACAAGGTGTGTGGCTTCACTTGCCACCAAAGCTCCCTGAACCGAGGCTGAGGGGCCCGAACTCCTCTCTGGGAAAAAGTCTTGGTTAGCCCCTGCCAGTGATGGCAGCAAGCAGTGGGATCCCACCTTAGCCTCTGTCTTGTCGTCTGCCTCGTTCCTTCAGCCTTCCTGCTGGTGAACCAGTGTTCTGAGGATAGAGGGCAGCGGGTCAGACGTGCTGACCTGCTCTCCCTGTTCTCCTCCTCCTAGCCAATTTCACCTTGCCTGACGTGGGGGACTTCTTGGACGAGGTTCTGTTCATCGAACTCCAGCGAGAGGAGGCAGACAAGCTGGTGAGGCAGTACAATGAGGAAGGCCGCAAGGCCGGCCCTCCCCCTGAGAAGCGCTTTGACAACAGAGGGGGTGGCTTCCGAGGCCGCGGGGGTGGCGGCAGTTTCCAGCGTTACGACAGCCGAGGCCCTCCTGGAGGCAACAGAGGAGGCTTTCAGAACCGGGGAGGAGGTGGCGGCAGCGGTGGCGGAGGAGGCAACTACCGAGGAGGTGAGCTGTTTACCTCCTCCATCCTTTCCTTCCAAGGCCAGGCTGTGAGGAAGGGCGGGCAGGAGGCAGGACTCTGCAGTCCCCGGGCTGCCCACTGCCGTCTCCCAGCCTGACTCGTGGAAGCCCTGGGCCCTTTGCACATGACAGTGCTGTCTCTTTGTTGCTCGTCCCTTATCTGAACACACGTTTCTTTGAGGAATCTTGGGACCTATCTGTCGCTCTAACAAGGCAAATATTAGGACTGCCGTTTGGTTAAAAAACAAATGAAAAGCCGGGCATGGTGGCGCACGCCTTTAATCCCAGCACTTGGGAGGCAGAGGCAGGCGGATCGCTGTGAGTTCGAGGCCAGCCTGGTCTACAGAGCGAGTCCAGGACAGCCAAGGCTACACAGAGAAACCCTGTCTCAAAAAACCAAAAAAAAAAAAAAAGAAGAAGAAGAAGAAGAAGAAAGCTTAGAGCAATTAATTTGCCCACGATCACACAGCTAAGTTGACCTAGGAATCCAGTTTCTCAGTAAGTGCTCTGGTGTCTGCAGTGAAGTGTGATCATAAGGTAGCAGACAAGGGGCTGGGGAGCTGGCCCAGCAGCCCAGAGCATTAGTTGCTCTTCCATAGGGTTCAAGTTTGGTTGAGCACAGTGAGCCGCTTACAACAGCCTGTGACTCCAACTCCAGGGTATCCGGTCCCCTCTTAACGCACACAAACTAAAAAATATGTCTTTGAAACAAATCTTTAAATATAAATATATAAATTAAACATGTCCTAGACCTTAATTCAGTGGCCAAGGATGTTATAACCTCATGACAGCAAATTAACCTTCATATAAACAAGGAAGCAGCTGGAGAAGGCCCCCGTGGAGCCTGTTTTTGCTGTGCTGGGTTCAGGTTCAAGAAACAGCTGTACAAAGGCTCAGGAGAGGCCACTGGACCCAACTTAGTAGGCTGCATCCGACTGGCTTGCAGCTGACTGCTGGGGCTGACCATTGTTCCCGTACAGCCTTTCCAGTGTGTTAACCGCTGTGGAGAGCTAGACACACGCAGGCCTGGCTGCAAATAGTGACTCTAGGTGTTGTGTCAGGTCAGAGACGAGGGAGTGTGCCAAGGGCCTAGGGGAAGCTCACAGAGAGCACCTGCATTTCCTTGGTTTGTTGAGCTCAATCTTGGGCATTTCCAGCCGTGCTGAGGCGTCTTATACATGAATTTTCCAATGCAGGTTTCAACCGCAGTGGAGGCGGTGGCTACAACCAAAACCGCTGGGGTAACAACAACAGGGATAACAACAACTCCAACAACCGAGGCAGCTATAACCGGGCTCCCCAGCAACAGCCACCGCCGCAACAGCCACCACCACCACAGCCGCCACCACAGCAGCCACCACCACCACCTAGCTACAGCCCTGCTCGGAACCCCCCGGGGGCCAGCAGCTACAACAAAAGTAGCAACATCCCTGGCTCCAGCGCCAATACCAGCACCCCTACAGTGAGCAGCTACAGCCCTCCACAGGTCAGGGCGCGCGGGCGTGCGTAGGAGAAGGGGACAGGCCACGTTATTTGTCCAAGAGTCTGCGCTCTTCCCTGCAGCCTGTCCTTTCTCCCTTGTAGCAATTCATCTGGGTCAAAGGGTAGCCATGACTAGATCCCTCCAACGCTGGAGCTCACTGCAAGCACTGGCCCCACCAGCATTGGTTGTGTCTCTTAGCTCTGTCATTGGCCTCACTTAGTCCTTAAGAAAGCACACAGCGGAGTCGCCTCCTGCCCGTCATGGGAGGCCAAGGTCCCAAGGTGGATAGTGACCTTTATTGGCTCCAGGCCTTGTTCCGGGTCTTAGAAAGCCAGTGCTTGGGCTCTGCTGTGCACAAGTGCCTTGGAACTGGAGCAGTCTCTTTCTTCACAGCCATTTCCTGAGCACCTTTTACATGCCGGGGAGCAGCACAGATGAGTGCTTCCTCCACGCCATCTAGCCAGAGCATTTCCTAGAGGAGGAGCTTGGCCCCCTAGGCACCTGGCTCTGACCTTGACTAGTCAGCCTAACCCCTCTGCTCCTTGTTTCCCCATAAAGGACCAGAAACATTACTAGAACTGACTTGTGAGGTTCCTGTGAGGTGACGAGCTCGGTAGCTTGGTGACGGCTCTGGGACAAGGCAGCCTGCATAGTCATTTTTACTAGTGTGACTTTGGCCCAACAACCTTACTTAGGTTTTCTTTTTAAGATTCATTATTTTTAAGCCGGGCGTGGTGGCGCACGCCTTTAATCCCAGCACTCGGGAGGCAGAGGCAGGCGGATCAATGTCAGTTCGAGGCCAGCCTGGTCTACAAAGTGAGTCCAGGACAGCCAAGGCTACACAGAGAAACCCTGCCTCGAAAAACAAAAACAAAAAAAAGATTTATTATTTTTAAATTTTCATCTATGTAATTGTTGGCTTATATGTATGTGTGTGCGCCACGAACATCAAGAGAGGGTGTTGTGTTCCTTGAAACCAGAGTTACAACAGTGGTAAGTCACTGTGGGTGCTGAGAACCAAGCTTGGGTCTCTGCAAGAGCAGCTAATGTTCTTAACCACTGAGCCACCTCTGAAAATAGTGTTAATGGGAATGGTGTCAGTATTGCTGCGGAGAGGCCCTGCACAGCTGCAGCTCTCATAGGGTCTACTGCCACCGGTTACTGAGTGCTCAGCACTTGGTGCAGGCAAGCTAGTTGAATGACCAAGACAGGTCAAGCGGGTGGGCTCTGCTGAGATTGTTTCGTAAATGGTGAAGGTCTTAGAAATGCCACATGCGCCAGCCACACCTTTAATCCCAGCACTTGGGAGGCGGAGGCAGGCCGATGGCTGTGAGTTCAAGGCCAGCCTGGTCTACAAAGCGAGTCCAGGACAGCCAGGGATACACAGAGAAACCTTGTCTCGAAAAAACAAAAAAGAAAGAAAGGCCACATGCCCTTGCTGCCCTCGGGTCTCAGAGCACAGGCCTAGGGTCTGTCTGCTGCTTCTCAGACCTGTCTTGGCACATTAGAGCAGACTTGCCTTCATGCCAGCGTTGCGCTGTCTGTCTGATGGAGCTTTTGTGTTTTTCTCTACTCAGCCGAGTTACAGCCAGCCGCCGTACAACCAAGGAGGCTACACCCAGGGCTACACAGCTCCACCGCCTCCACCTCCACCACCACCTGCCTACAACTATGGGAGCTATGGCCCCTATAATCCCGCCCCATATACCCCACCACCACCCCCCACTGCCCAGACCTACCCTCAACCCAGCTATAACCAGTATCAACAGGTACGTGCAAGGTGGGCCTCCCGGTGAAGTCTGGGGAGCGGTCTTGGGTGTACATTGACTTGTGTCTTCAGACTTGGGTTCCTGCCTATTCCTGAAACATGGGCTTTTAGTAAATTGGTCTTTACTGGCTGATTAAAAAACTGGTGTGGAAGCTGGGCGTGGTGGCGCACACCTTTAATCCCAGCACTCGGGAGGCAGAGGCGGGTGGATCACTGTGAGTTCGATGCCAGCCTGGTCTACAAAGCGGAGTCCAGGACAGCCAAGGCTACACAGAGAAGCCCTGTCTCAAAAAAACAAAGGCATGGTGTGTTGCCATTGGCCCCTAGTGCAGCAAGCCTACCTGGCTCAGGTGGGCCTTAGTGTGGCCAGGGGCTTCCAGCTTCTATTCCACGTTGGTTCTGGGGCTACCATACCTGAAAAGGACAGCCAACAAGCCACAGACTGGGACTGCACTTCCTGCCTTCCCATTTATGACATCAGGTCAGCACTTGTCTTTCCACAGCACTTTGGTTTCTGTGAGAGGACCAGTGCGCTGAGCACAGGAGGAGAGAAGGGGCAGAGAGGGGTGAGGAGATGACCGCGTCCTTGTCTCTCCGCAGTACGCCCAGCAGTGGAGCCAGTACTATCAGAGCCAGAGCCAGTGGCCGCAGTACTACGGGAGCTACGACTATGGAGGCTACTCGGGCAGCACGCAGGGGGGCGCCAGCACACAGTAGCAGGCCGGGCCAGCTGCCAGCCTTGCCTCCGAGGCCTGTGGTGCTGGGGACAGAGCTCTCCCAGGGCGCCTCTCTAGCCCACTTCTCCCAGAGGGGCTTCTCCCTTCGTACGGGCCAGGCATTTTCCCTCTGGATTCAAACAGGCAACAGTGACTTCTGTCCTCTCTTTGTCCCTCCACCTGCTCCTCTCCTGCCTTTTTAACTAAAGAATCCTCCTCCTGTCCTTTGGTTGCCTAGTGAGCCACAGTGACTGGGGAGGCCCTGCCTGTCTGCCCCTCCCCACCCAGCTTACCCCTGCCTTCCCAGACTCTCATGCAGTTGGTTGTAAATTCTTCCAGGAGCTGTTTTACTGTCTACTTTTCAGGATTTAAAAAAAAAAATTCAAAAACTTAAAAAAAAAAAAAAAAAAGTTTAAAAAGCAAAATGCAGAGGGAGGAAGCAGTGACTTTTTTTGGTAATTATGCTTTTTTTTTTTTAATTTTTAGAATTTGTCTGTTTTTAATGTGGGTCAGCCGTTGATACTTTATCAAATAACCATTTCTTTGCTGAGTTCAGGTAACCGAGGAAGAGCCACACCCTCGAAACAAAACAACAAAATCACCTTTAACCTAACTTTTTATATGATGTCTGAGTCCCCCTGTAACTTTGCACACAAGCGTCTGTGTTCAGTTGGATTGTAACTGCTTTTTGTACTTGGAGAGAGTGTGACTATTGAACTTGAAACCTTTTACTCCAGGAGTCTTGGTAGTTTCTGGTGGGTTTAAGTGGGTGAGGGGGTGACGGGAAGGTGGGGGTGGGGCCAGCTTCCCTTTAGACCCTGAAGTTCCTCCACTACCCCTGCATTGCTTTTTCCAGGTGCCAGACCTCCAAAGTTTTACAGTGGTCCCTTTGAGTACTCTCACTGCCCCTCTACCCAGGTATTCTAACCAGACTTTTAAAACTGCACTTAAAGAGATGTTTTGCCCTGTTTTGTTTTGTTTTCTTTCAATAAATGACATGGCACCTCCTGTCAGGAAGGAAGCAGGGTTGAAACCCTGAAGTGTTGTTGCAGTTGGCCTTTAATTGGGATGGGAGGCCTTCAGAGCGGAAATGGCTTCACTCCTTCATATAAACAAGATGGTTCTGTACCTTGCACTGCCCAGATGCTGCTCGGGCAGGGGACGGGCAAGCGGGACCTGTAAGAAAGAGACCAGGCTGCTTCAGGGCCATCCCTGGGTGTATTGGGGATAGTCCTACCCATAAGGCCTGTCCTGGATGCTGCTTTCAGGAAAGCTCTGCGCTGCCTCCCATTTGTTCCTTCATCCTGGACAGTGCTGGGGACCCTGAGCCCTGCAGAGGTGGCCCTAGCCCCCACCCCACTCTCCGGGTCTCCAAGGAGTACAAAATGTAAAGAGTGACAGCTCTTAAGTGTTTAAAGAGACCCTGGAGTAACGGAAAGCCTTTTCTGGAGAAGACGAAAATGGAGGTTGAGCTTTGGGGTTGGACTCTGTAGTCCTCTCGTTTCTTTGCCGTGCAAGCCCACCTCCCTTGCAGGAACTGGGGGTCCTTTGAAGGGACACAACCTAGCCAAAGACACAGGCCTGTATCCCAGTTCCCTCAAGGCAAAGGCAACAAGAGGGCTATGCATACAGGGCTTGAGGAGGGACCTTGTTGGCACCTGTCAACTTGCTCTGGGAGCTGCCAGGGAGTGGGGGTCCTCGCTGGCCCGGCATGTGCTGGGCAGGAGTGCCCTCTGCTGGCCATGCCTGGGAATGCCGCAGTAGTTGTCACTAGGCCTTTCCTTATCTCACTTGCAAGCCTGTTTCTAGATTAATGCACCAGCTTCCATAAAGCGTTCCCCAGTTCCTTTCCTTGGTCCCCCTCCCCAGATGCTGTGTGCACTGATGACTAGCCTCACACGTGTCCTGCTTTCCGAGACAAAGCCTTGCTGTGAAACCCTGGCTAGCCTGGAACTCGCTAAAGATCAGGCTGGCCCAAAACCTCAGTGATTTCTCTGCTGCTGCCTCTTGAGTGCTGTTGACCCTGGCCGTAGTAAAGCATTACAGCGCCGGGATTTATCCATGCCAGCCAAACTGTCTGAATACTTTTTGTTTTCCAAGACGGGGTTTCTCTGTGTAACAGAGCCCTGGTTGTCTTGAACTTGCTTTGTACACCAGGCTGACCTCGAGCTCAGAGATCCCACCGGCCTCTGCCTCCCAAGTGCTGGGATTCTAAGCCCGCGCCGCCAGGCCTGGCCGAGATGCTTAACTCCTCCCCACCGAAAGCCTCCGGCCCAGCCTGCGGTGGGCTGGTCCCCCGAGCGCCCATCTCCACAGCGAATTCCCTCAGCTCGTTCCTCACATCTGCAGGTTTTCTCCTTGTTTGAGAACACAAATATATTCTCCCTGACTTCGTCTCACGCTAGCCACAGGCTGGGTGTGATGACCGAGGAAAAGTCAAACCTACCCAGAGCGCACTGGTGGGTGCGACGCCCTGCAGTTGTGCATGCTAGCCCCACTCCCATAAACTTCCTCTAGTCACATAAACAGCTTTTAGCTAAAGAGCATAGGCGAGCTGCAGTTCCTGGAGGACGCTCAAACAAGCCCCATTCCAAATACTAGCCGCGTGAGCACCCGGCGTGTCAACAGTCCAAGGCCACGCCGCTGGTTTCCCAGTTTGATAGGCTGAGGAGACCCTGGTTGCTGGGGGCGGTGCTACGCATGCGCACAAAGAAGGACCAGCTTTGATCCGGAACTTTGGTGCCTGGGTGCAGCTGAAATACTCGGCCGGATACACTAGCCGGAAGTGACTACAGGTGCCTAGGGTCCAAACTGGCTTCCGCAGCGCGCTGCGGCGGTTAGTGAACCGGAGAGAAGTGTTATGGAGACCGTGGCGGCGGCGGCGGAGAGGAAGCCCGATGATGGTGAGGCACTGGGCAGGCGCAGGCGCCGGGAGGGTGCTCGTGCGGGTGTGACCGGGATAAGGTTCCGGCAAGCGCAGAGGACTCTCTAGGAAGTCTGACCTCAGCTTACCGGCACTTTCAGCCCTTGTTCCACTTTGGGGGTCAGATTCTTGGGCCTTGTGGCTGGTGCACATTTCCCTCCATTTTCTTCGAGATGAACCCCTTTCCGTATCCTAAACTACCCCATTTCTTAACCATGCCAACGCCTCAAAGCAGAAATAAACTCCACTGCAAATTCTTCCAGCCTCAGATAGCGTTTCACAAGTTACCTTTCCTGGCCAACCAGAGTTGCTCTGCGCCCCCAAGCGAGCTCTCTTGTCCCCTGCAACCAACAGCTCCCATTGCGTTCCAACCCGCGTCCTCCGTGCCCCGCAAGGTCTGCAGCCCATTCTCCTTGGCACCTTTAGTGCCTTTCACTTGTCTCCTGCCTTCCCACAGGCACTGCCTTGGTGGTGGTGGTGGTGTTTTTTCAGTCTTTTCCTATAGTTAGGCTGGCCTCAACTGCCATCCTCCTGTCTCAGCCTCCAAGGTGCTGGGCGTGCAGCCCCACGCCACCATACCTGTCTGGTAGTCTGATGTGGGGTGAGGTAGAGCTGAAGCCATCTGGCAACTAAGAATTGGGAGTTCCTGAAGCTGAATAGCAAGTTACATGCTCTGCTTCTGCGTGTTCCAGTCTTTGATAGTTTCCAGTTATGGTGGCTCACACCTGGAATCCCAGCACTTGGGAGAATGAGGCAGGAGATGAGCCTTCTGTTGGTTGGTTGGTTGGTTGCTTGCTTGCTTTTGGTTTTTTCAAGACAAGGTTTCTCTGTGTAACCTGGCTGTCCTAGAACTAACTCTGTAGAGCAGGCTGGCCTCGAACTCACAGAGAGCCACTTGCCTCTGCCTCCCAAGTACTGGGATTAAAAGTGTGCGCCACCACTGCCCAGCTTGTGGGGGAGGGGGGTGGAACAGGGTTCAGCCTTGAGTTTGAAGCCAGCCTGGACTACATAGTGAGTTCGGTCATAAAATGAGACGCTGTAGAGTGAGGTCCTGCCTCAAAAATAAAACATTTTCCATAATAATATTGTATATATCTTTTAAACTTTTTAGGGCTCAATCCTGGGTCTGATGAATGCTAATTATACTTGCTCCCACTAAGCCATACCTCCAAGACGCAGTGAGACAGGCCTCTAATCAGGAGCCTGAGGCAGGAGGATGGGAAGCCCAGGTCCTGAGGAGCTTATTAGTGGAATCCTTGCCTAGCATGCCTGAAGCCCGGGTTCAGTCCCCAGCAGCCCTGTATACACTGCTTGTGATGGAGGAGGCCTGCAGCCTGTAGTCTTAGTACTCCCACGTATTTTATCAAAAGAAAAAAAAGCCGGGCGTGGTGGTGCACACCTTTAATCCCGGCAGAGGCAGAGGCAGGCAGATCTCTGTTGAGTTCAAGGCCAGCCTGGTCTACAAAACAAGTCCAGGACAGCCAAGGCTACACACAGAAACTCTGTCTCACAAAAAGAAAAACCAAAAGAAAAAAAATGTACCCTTTGGCCCATAAGATGCCTTCCAAACATCTTGACTTCTCCAGAAAGTCTTACACACTGCTCGCCATTTTCTTATCCATCACTCACCACAACTGGATCTTTATTCTGCATGTGTCCCAGCGTGACCAGAAGCTGGGTATGTTAAATGAACAGAAATGAAATCTGATCTTAGTATTACCAGACAGAAACCAACCACAAGGCCTGGCTCCCTCACAGGCTCTAGGCTGTTTCTTGTCCCTTCCTGTCAGAGATGGCTTCTGGCACTTGTTGGCTTGTAGCCACTGCACTCTGGTCTCTGCTTCCACACTCATAGCACCTGTGTGTGTGTGTCTGATCTCCTGCAGTCTCTCAGTTTCTTTTTTTTTTTTTTTAATTGTATTTGTATGGGATCTTTGGCTATTTGCATGTCTGTGTGCCATGTGTGTGCCATGTGTGTGCCTGATGCCCAAAGAGACCAGAAGAGGGCGTCATGTCCCCCGGAACTGGAGTTACAGATGCTTGTGGGCTGCTGTGTGGGTGCTGGGAATCAAGCCTGGGACCTCTGAACGCGCGAGCCATGTCTTCAGTCTTCAGTGTGTCTTGTTACGTTTAGGACAGTTAACCTAGAGTAATCTCTTACTTTTCTTTTCTTGTTTTTCGAGACAGGGTTTCTCTGTGTAGCTTTGGCTGTCCTGGACTCACATTGTAGACCACGCTGGCCTAGAACTCACAGGGATCCACCTGCCTCTGCCTCCTGAGCGCTGGGATTAAAGGCGAGCGCCACCACCACCTGGCTGTCTTTGTTTTTCTGCATAGCCAGGGAAAGCACCTACCACGTTACATGTTCCTGTTGATTAATTAGGCTCTTGGCTGTGTGCAGCATCACCGTGGAACCTCTTGCTCCCCAGGATCTGTCTAGGACCTAGAACATTGCCCAGAACACAGTGGGTGCTCATGATGTGAGCCGTGAATGTGCCGGCATCCAGCCGCCTCCTGCCTGAGCCCCTCCCCTGATGCCCGGCCAGCCTTTAACTAAAGACTCCTTTTGACTCGCAGACTCTGTGGGGCCCAGGTGTGTGCACTGGGGGGAGCTGAGCCAGACCTCCATTCCATCTGGAGCCCAGGACAAGGAGGCAGCCGAGAGCACGCCAGGTGTCCCCAACAGTGACACTACGCCACGCTTCCCCAACGGTGACACCTCGCAGGCTGAGAGCCCGGCCGTGAATGCCATGTTGCATGCCATCGCTGCCAGCCCCCTGCCCGTGTGCAGCCAACAGCAGGGTGAGCCTGACCTGACCCAGCGGGAGAAGGTGGCCATCCTGGGCCAGCTGTATCATGAGAAGCCACTGGTGTTCCTGGAGCGCTTTCGCACAGGCCTGCGGGAAGAGCACCTAGCCTGCTTCAGCCACCTGCGCGGAGACCACCGTGCTGACTTCTACTGCGCAGAGGTGGCCCGGCAGGGCGCTGCCCGACCCCGAACCCTGCGCACCCGCCTGCGGAACCGGCGATACGCTGCCCTGCGTGAGCTTATCCAAGGTGTGGGGGGATGGTGGGTAAGAGGACACAGGTGAGGGGGGGGGCGCTGAAGCAGAGCAAGATAGACAAGGCATAAGTACAGGAACGGAGGAAAAACCCTGGAGCTAAGTTTTGAGACCAGGAGACCAGAGACAGAGTGACAGCAAAGCAAGGGAGAGAAAGGTCAGCGGACAGGTCCTGGAGAAGGAAGCAGGCACAGCGCGAGACAGGGTCAGAGTTCAACAGGTGACAGAGTGGCACTTGATGCACTAAATAGTGCCAGGCTGTCCTTGAACCGAGTTCCCCTGCCTCAAGCCTTTCCAGCACTGGCAGAAGTGGCATTTCAGATGGCTCTGGACGACACCACTACACACAGCTTTGTGGTGCTCGTTTGCCACTGAGGAGCAGGCATTCCCATCTTCCGTAATGCACAGGAAGCGCTGTGGGACCGAGGGTGAGGATGTATGTGTAGCCTGGGGGACACAAGGCTGCCTTGAAAAAAAAAACCACACACACAGGTAAGGCTGGGTGTGGTGGTGCACACCTTTAATCCCAGCATTTCGGGAGGTAGAGGCCAGCCTGGTCTACAGAGAGTTCCAGGGCAGCCAGGGCTATTACACAGAGAAACGCTGTCTTAAAAAAAAAAAGAAAAAAAAGGAAAGAAAGGAAAAAGAAAAGAACACAGGTGAAAAGCCTAGAGGAAGAAGAGCCTGGTGTGGTGCTTTATACTGTAACATTCAGGAGGCAGAGGCAGAATGATGTCTGAGTCCGAGGCCAGCCTGGTCTACATAGTGGCGCGGGCCTGGGTTATATGACTGTGCTCAGCCCAGGCTGTATACTCAGTGCCCCCTCAGGGACTTGTAGGCGGCTTTGTCATGTCACGTACCTGAGTCGCATACAAATGTACATAGCTTACGGGCAGGTCACACGCATACATGCCTGGACACGCGCGCTCACACCCACCCCACCTTGCCTCTTCCAAACAGGGGGCGAGTACTTCAGCGACGAGCAGATGCGGACCCGAGCCCCACTGCTGTACGAGCAGTACATAGGCCAGTACCTCACACAGGAAGAGCTCAGTGCCCGGACACCAGCCCCCCAGGCCCCCCAAGTCCCCAGGCCCGGCTCCCCCGGCACACCTGCCTATCCGCTCTCCGACCTGCTCTTTCAGTCCTACCAGGAACGGGAGCTGCAGCAGCGGCTGCTCCGGCAGCAAGAGGAGGAGGAGGCCTGCCTGGAGGAGGAGGAGGACAGTGATGAGGAAGGTGAGGACCCCCAGCAGGGCGCCCTGCCCCAGGCCTGTTCCCCTGTGTTGTATCACCCAGCAGGGCCCCAGCCTGTGAGAAGAGACCTGATGTCTGGCCTCGCCCGCTGCCTGCCATCTCTTTCAGTCTTCAGAGCGTGTCACCGCCATTGCCCCAGTGTGTGTCCCAGGAGGGCAGGGGCTGGATAGAGGACGGTAGCCAGGCCACACTCTACCTGTCTCCACAGACCAGAGCTCAGACAAAGACTCGGAGGCCTGGGTGCCTGACTCGGAAGAGAGGCTGATCCTGCGGGAGGAGTTCACCAGCCGCATGCATCAGCAATTCCTGGATGGCAAAGATGGGGGCTTTGACTACAGGTGCCTCCCGTTCCTGGCCCAGCACCCATGGCCCTGAGCCACAAGCAGGGCCCCCCCATCCTCAGAGGGCCCCTCCTTAGTGGTGCTAGAGGGCCCTGGAATAGTTGCCCACCGTGGGTCCTGGTCAGTCACTCTGGAGGGTTCAGATCGATGGGCTTGGCCTAGCCTTGCCCCTCTCTGAGCCTTTAGCCTCTTTGCCTATAAGCAAAAGGGCAAACCGAGGTTTGGTTGTTGTTGTTTTGAGAAAGGGTTTCTCTGTGTAATAGCCCCAGCTGTCCTGGAACTCTCTTTGTAGACCAGACTGGCCTCAAACTCAGATCTGCGGGCCTCTACATCCTGAGTGCTGGGATTAAAGGCGTGCTGCCACACCCGCCAGGACAAACCGTGTTGATAAAGCACTGAAGCCCGGTGGTGCACACCTCCATCCCAGCACTTGGGAGGCGGAGGCAGTTGGATCTCCGAGTTCCAGCCCGGAAGACATGATGAGACCCTGTCTCAGAGAAAAAAAGGATAAAAGATAAATGGCAGATGGCTGTCACTTGAGCTGTCTCTCCCTGTGATTTCACCTGTGGCCTGGCAGCTCCGGGCCCAGCCTGTGACCTGTGTCCACAAATAGCTTCCGTGGGACAGGGATCCTGAATACCATGCCATAGGGTCGGGTCCACGCGGGATCCTGCATCCACTGAAGCTGGGGCCACCCAGGCTGTGCGGTGGGCTAGCCCTGCTGCTACACTACGTAGCCCCAAGGACATTGGAAGTTCCAGGGGCCCAAACCTGTGCCCTCCTTCAGGAGGGCAGCCGAGACGCAAATGTGTGCCACAATCAATGTGTGCTTTTGTACATCCACTGTGTTCAGACCGTAGGGTTAAAGCAAAGGACAGGTGTAGGTAGCCAAGGATTCCTTGCCTGAAGGAGACCCTCTCCTCTGAGGGGAGACAACATCCATTGGTGACGGAGCTCTGAGGACAGTGCAGGGGACGGGGGCAGTGTATGGTCACGGTGGGGTGGCACCTGAGTGGTCTGCAGGGAGCAAGGGGCGGGTGCATGCTCCTGAGGTACAGAGGAGCCCAGTGCTGGGGCCTCAGTGACTCAGGTCCACAGTAGTGCAACTAGGGCTGGGGTGGCCATGGGGACGATCAGTGGCTCAGTGTCCTTAGAGGCAAAACCTGAGAAGCCAGCAGGCCCTTTTAGTTACTACACCTTCCGTCTGTCAGAAGTGCCAGCCTTTTTCTCTGTGTCCTAGACTCACTTTGTAGACCAGGCTGGCCTCGAACCCACAGCGATCTGAAGCCAGCCTTTTTTATGTAGACTGGTTGGGAAAGCACATCTTGGATCCAAAAGGCCCAAGTGCACCAAGGGGATCAGCTTCCCAGGCCTGGTCCTCCCGCGAGCACTGACAGCTTTCCTCCCTGCAGCACGGTGGATAACAACCCTGACTTTGACAACCTGGACATCGTGGCACGGGACGAGGAGGAGCGATACTTTGATGAAGAGGAGCCTGAGGATGTGCCCAGCCCAGGACCAGATGGGGACTGACGCCTCCTCCCCTTCCAGCCAGTGACACGCCCTGCCTGCCCCCCAATAGGCAATGATCACAGGCTGGCTCAGTGACTCAAGGGCTATCAGGGCAGGCCCTCTGGGCTTGGCCCACCTCAGACAATGCCCCCACTTCTGTTTATGGGTTCCCATGTCTCCCTGAACCTGCCTATCATCCCCCACTTTTTTTTCTTTTTTGTTTTGTTTGTTTTGTTTCCAGACAGGGTTTCTCTGTGTAGCCCTGGCTGTCCTGGACTCCATATGTAGATCAGGCTGGTCTCGAACCCAGAGAGATCCGCCTGCCTCTGCTTCCCAAGTGCTGGGATTAAAGGTGTGCGCCACCGTGCCGGCCCTGTCTTTTCTATTTGAGATAGGATCTTGCTGTGTAATGCTAGCTAGCCTGTTACTCGCTTTGTAGCCGAGTCCTTCTGCCTCAGCCTACCATGCGCTGTGCTTGTAGGTGAATCACCATGCCTGGCCTGCCTGGCTTGTTCTTACCCCTCCCCCACCCCATCACTGCTCCTTCCTTTTACTTCCTAGATTTCTAACTTCTGTGCATCCACCCTTACTCCTGTCTCTAGTGCTGTGGGTGCTGTGCCCTCAGCAGGGCCCTGACAGTTACCTGGTGTCACACGGACGCTGCCATGGAGCTCAGCGTGTCACACGGACGCTGCCATGGAGCTCAGCGTGTCACACAGACGCTGCCATGGAGCTCAGCGTGTCACACGGACGCTAGCATGGAGCTCAGCGTGTCACACGGACGCTGGCACGGAGCTCAGCGTGTCACACGGACGCTAGCATGGAGCTCAGGGTGTCACACGGACGCTGCCATGGAGCTCAGGCTGCACCTGGTCCTTAGCACAGCTCTGGGCTTCTCCACCTCTCTGTGCCCATGTCCTACACTGAGCACCTCTTCACGTCCCCTGAGGTCCCCTCCCGCTCCTGGCCTCCTCCTCATTCATTTCCCTTTCTCTCTGGCCCTTGCTGTCTGTTCCTGCCTCAGTCTTTAGGCCTCTGGTTCTCTGTCTCCTCCCCCAGGCCTGGCAGCCAAGGGCAGTAGAAGCCTTCCCTGTGGGTGGGGTCAGGGGAACCCAGGTGGCACAAGCCTCCGCTGCTCTTTATAGATGCTGGCTGGCTGGGAATGGTGGCAGAGGCAGAGCTAAGTACCACGGGGCCAGCCTGACTGTAAGAGGGGGACTCCCCCTGCCAGCCCCCCTTCCCAGCCAGTTTTCCCTTTCTTCACTTCCTCCACCTCCCTCCCTTGTTTACACTCCCCAAATACGCGCAGGCTGTTATCATGGGTCTTGAGTCATCACACGCACAGACACACAGCCTGCCCCCGTGTCCCTCCCCCCCCAAAGCCGGCCACAGGGCCCGCCCTACAGAGCCCCCTGCTGCCCTGGGCTAATGAGAGCCAGATGGCTGCTTGTGACTCAGCCCTGGCCTGTGGGAACCCGGCTGGCCTACCTTCCCATGCCCCACACCCAGCCCCTGTGGCCCCAGCAGACACAAGGGACCTGCCACCGGGAGGAGAGGGGCTAGCATGTCAGCCTGGGGGGCCACGCTACTCGGAGACAGAATGGTGGGGTCTGCTCTGGCCGCACCTGAAAGGACCTTCAGGACTGCTGCTTTGAGCCAAGGTCCTGCCCTCCGGGTCAACTACACTCACCCAGAGAGCCCCTGGGGGCACAGGTTGTCCACATGAAGACACTTAAAAGTACTCAAAGAGCCTCAGCAGCTCAGTCTGGGCCAGACCCTGGGTGACAACTCCTGACAACCCTGGAACCGCACTGTCAACTGCCACTTGTCACAAACGATGGACGGAAAGGGCCCAGAAGTAGCCACGTGCATCTTGAGACCACCTGGCCTCCCAGGCAGAGCCAAGACTGGAACACAGCCTGCACAGCAAGTGGGCCACCCGATCTGGACAGTGGTGGAGATGGGGAGACAGACTTCCTTGTGTTTGGGAGACTTGAAGGTCCAAGTATTGTAGCACGTGATATGGTGGCAGGTGATAAATGCTGGCACAGCCTCTACTCTTGTCCCCGCCAGAGGACTGTGGTCCCCTCCCCCCGCCCCCCGGGAGTGCTCTTTTGGGGCCTTGTGTTGGCTTAAGTGTTTTCACAGTTGACCAGCGTCCTGTCCGATCATTAAATGTATTTAAGATAGAAACTGTCACCCATAAATCTGTTATGTAACTTTTTAAGAGAGCCGAGCCGCACAGCCATTGAGTCAGGAACTGGGGTTAGTCAGATGGTTCAGTCTGCAAATGAGAGACAGAGGTGGGGCCCCCGGCCACAGGGACAGGGATTAGATGAGACAGGAAGAAAAGGTGGAGACAGAGGAGGGGGCAGAGGCGGCAAAGGCACACCCTGCCTGAGCAGCCCCCATGCTCGCCGGCGCCTCCGATCTGGGTCCTGAGGATGGGGTGGGCGGAAAGGCTGAGTCAGAGAGGGAGAGCCCCTCTGTGGGCATCCGGCCCCCACCTCCATGTCTCCTGTCTGCCCTGCCCTGGCCAGGTCAATGTTGGCACCTACCCCCACCTCTCTGACTCTGCCCCCAGCCTCAGCTCCTCTCTGGGGAGGGAAGTTCCTGCCTGCCCACACTGTCTTCATTTTCTTCCTCTCCCATCTGTAACACCCCTCCCCCCTCCCCCCATCCCCCCCCACACCTTATGACTCCCACCCTCCTCTCCTTTTTCTCCTGGGCTTCAGTCCCCAAACACTTGTCTATCCTTTGTCACTGTTGTCAGTGGCCTGCCCCCCACCCTGCCCCTCCCAGCCTTCACCCTCATTTTTTCCTGTCCCTCTCTGCCGCCTCCTGGTCCATGTCCTTCCCTGTCTGTCTCCCAGACCCTGGGAGATCCAGGTCAGAGCTCCACTGGTGGCCCCTAGGAGCCTAAAACGAGGGGTCACCACCTCTCCCCCCACCCACAAGAGGACAGCGACGACGACGACACTGCTGGCCCGTCTGAGCAGAAGGAAATGTCTGTGCTGTAGCCTGGTCACCCCCCACCCCACCCCCGGACCTGCTGGGCTGCTGCCGCCCCCCAGGACTGGGGCCCGAGTAAACAGCAGCGGGCAGCCCGGGGATATTTATACCAAGGCTGGGCGTAAGGCCAGTGCCCACCACAGCCCCTGCCCTGCCCTGCCCGCTGCCACAGCCAGCTCTGAGCCAGCGTGGCACCCGCCAGCAAAGGGACACCGCAGACGGGCTCCACTCAGCACAAAGGCCAACCAGCACTGGTCATACAACAGCCAATGGCTTCACAAGATACAAAGTTTGCAAACACCAGCACAGTGCAGGGTCCCCCAACCACCCAGTCCTAATGCTGACACCCCCAAACACCCTCAAGAGTGACCCATACAATTAACACAGTAAAGCCACCAGCCCACAGGTGGGTACACCAGTGCTGGCTCCACCTGTTATATATAAAAAGTAAAGATTAAGGAGTGATGATAAAACACAAGGTAGCAAGCAGATATTATGAGCATGGGTGGGGGGAGAAGGAAAGGGGGAAGGGGTAGCCCAGAGAGAGAGAGAGAGAGGGAGAGCCAGGTGGAGGGTCTGTCTTTTATATGGCCCTGGGCAGGGCCACGCCCCCGTAGCAGGTAAGTGATGACATCACAGGTAGGAGGCAGAATCCTAACATCTGCTTACAGATACCCACCCTCGCTGTAACCAATCTCAAAGGACACGCACACCTCAAGGCCCAGGACAGCCTCTCACACAGACACCAAGAGCCACACCACGGATACAAACTGTGAACTACGTGTTGGACTATAAACAAAAGGCAGCAATCATAGAATAGAATGCAGCCCACTGGGACAGGGTTGTGGCTTGGTTAGTACAGTGGGCTTCCTTTTCTTTTACTTTCTTTCTTTTTTTTTTTTTTTTTTTTGAGACAGGGTCTCTCTGTGTAGCCTTGGCTGTCCTGGACTCACTTTGTAGACCAGGCTGGCCTCGAACTCACAGCGATCCGCCTGCCTCTGCCTCCCAAGAGCTGGGATTAAAGGCATTTCCTTTTCAACCACTGCATAAAACCTGAAATCCTAGCATTCTAAAGCAATGGATTGCAATCTTCCTAGTGTTGTGACCCTTTAATACAGTTCCTCACATTGTGCAGATCCCCAGCCATAAAATGATTTTCGTTGCTACCTCATAACTGTAAATTTTTCTAACATAATTTTACTGTTATGAGTTGTAATGTTAATATCTATGGTTTCCAATGGTCTTAGGTGAACCCTGTCAAAGAGTCCTTTCACCCCACCCCCAACCTCAGAGGGGCCTCACCCCACGGGTTGAGAACACTATTCTAGAGAGAAACAGGACAATTAGGAGTTCAAGTTCAAAGCCAGTCTGTAGAGGGACATTAACTCAGAACACGGCTGCTCTGGCAAAATATCACAGCCAAAGATCTTCCAGGTCTGTGGGATCCGGCTGGAATACAAACACGCCTTTAATCCAGGAGGCACAGGCAAACAGATCCAAGTTCAAGGCCAACCTGGTTTATAGAGCAACTACCAGGTAAAGAAAAGCTTAGGCCCAGGCTGGGTGGTAGTACATGCCTTTTGTTTTTGTTTTTGTTTTTGTTTCTCTGTGTAGCCCTGGCTGTCCTGGACTCACTCTGTAGACCAGGCTGGCCTCACACTCACAGCGATCCTCCTGCCTCTGCCTCCCAGGTACTGGGATTAAAGGTGTGCGTGCGTCATCACCCACCACCGCCCGGCTGGTAGTACATGCCTTTAATCCCAATTAAAGGTAAGGTTCGTTTGTAGACGGAAGCACGCATGTTTGAAAAATGCTGTCTAATTGAGTGGCAGAAAAGGTGACGAATCAGAGAAGATTTGACAGAATAGGATACGCCCAGCTCTCATGAGGAAAGGGAAAGGGAGAGAAAAGGGAAGCTACTTAAGGGCAATGCAGAGGGGGAGAGAAAAGAGAGGGAGGAGGGGGGAGGGAGGGGGCAGGGAGGAAGGGGGGAGGGAAGAGGGGGGAGGGAAGAGGGGGAGGGAGGAGAGGGAGGAGGGGGGAGGAAGGGGGAGGGGGAAAGAGGGGGGAGGGAAGAGGGGGGAGGGAAGAGGGGGAGGGAGGAGAGAGGGAGGAGGGGGCAGGGAGGAGAGGGAGGAGGGAGGGCAGGCAGACACGGGTGGGGGGGATTGATTCACAGTAAGAGAGAGACAGGTTGCAGAGAGAGCACTCAGATGAAGAGGGAAGGAGGAGCCAGAGGATTAGAGCAGATCGCCGAGTTGGTTTTGAGGCCAAGCAGAGCAATTAAGGGGCCAACAGAGAAGCCAGATTGACTACGCCAGCTGGGAGAAGAGTTTGAGCCAGAACAGCTGAGCTGAAGCAGCCAGCCCAGAGCTCAGAAAGAACAAGAAAGGCTGAGGTTAGTCAGCAGTAAGTCTCAGAGGCTGAGCACACTCTAGGCCTAGGTTAGATTACACTGAGGCTAAAGGCTAGAAGCTTCCAGGACTAGGCCTAGGCCAGCAGAAGGAGGTAGTAAGCCTCCCAGATGACAACAATTGAGCCAGGAAAATGAGTTACTTCTACACCGGCCTGTGCTACATGTGACTCTGGGAGGCAAGGACGTGACTAAAGTATAAAAACTTCTTCCCTAGCATACATGAGGCCCTTGTTCCAACTTTAGCGCTCTTCAGGCAGAGAGATGGCTCCGCAGTTGAGAGCACTTGGGGCTCTTCCGGAAGACCAGAGTTCAGTTCTCAGCAAGCTCCCTATCAGCTGTCACTGTGGCCCCAGAGGACTCTGCCACCTCTGACCTCCACTGGAACCAGCACTCACACTCTCTCATATAATTAAAAATATTGGCCAAGTGTGGTGGCACACGCCTTTAATCCCAGCACTCGGGAGGCGGAGGCAGAAGTAGGTGGATCTCTATGAGTTCGAGGCCAGCCTGGTCTACAAAGTGAGTCTAGGACAGTCAACACTACACAGAAGGGGAGAAAAAAAAAAAAAATATATATATATATATATATATATATATATGAATGTTTAAAACACACACAATTTTAACTCACAAACCACACACCCACAAGGCACACAAACACTGGTGACCATCATAGATGTGCATCAAAGACAGCTCATGTAAGAAACGAAACCACACAACACCTTTCCAAAAAAAAAAAAAAAAACAAAACCCTTCTCACAGACCCACAAACATAAAAAGCAAAAATAAAAATAACACCTCAGTTTCAAGTAGAACGACACTGCAACTGCAAAACTTGACACCCAGAGAGAACTGTAAAGATGCTAAAGGAGAAAAAAAAATAGCATCAGACTCAAAACTTGTCCCAGATACACAATTCATTGGTTGACTCTCTCTCTCACCAGCAAACAGCACCAACAGGGAACCCACAGAAAGGACCCCAGCTTGTCCAGCCAAGAGTGTGAAGCACTCAGCAGAAACGTGGCTCTCACTAGCCACAAACAGGGAGCTGAAAACACACCCCACACTGACAATACCACGCAGGCATTTAGAGATGCCTCAGGCACCAGAGAAATGGGGTGAGGCGGGTGGGGGGAAGGGGGGACACCCTGAACACCTATAAAACTCACACTATAAACAAAACACACTGGTACTATAGGCTTCAAGGGGCAATCTTGTTACTGTCTCCCGTCCCCTCCCCCTCACGCACCCAGCCCTAGCAGGTCCAGGTTGGGGCAGGAAGGCCTGGGAGGGCCTCCTGGGTTGCTTCCTGCCCTGGAAGCTGGACAGGAAAGCGCCGGCTCCAGCCGGAACCCAGGCTCCCTCCCACAAAGTTCCCCCACGGCCACAGTTGCCTGAAGGGGCGGGACAACCTTGTCTACCCTGTGTCCTGTCCTCCCTGAGGTAGTAGGGCTGGTGGGCAGGAGGGGTGTGTGTCACCACTGTGCCGGGGCAGGGCGGCAGGGCAGGCAGCACCAACCAGCGGAGGTGCTGAGCCTGCAATTTACACCCCACCCCCCCATTCCTGCCAGCCCGCCAGGCCGAGGCGGAGGCGCAGCAGGCAGGTGGGCGGGCTATGTCACCAGTAGGCAGGGCTTGGGGCACAGCCAGCACTTGTCGCGGTCCACAGGCGGGCTCCAGGGGTGACGGGCCCCGGCCTAAGGATTCAGCAAGCCTGGGGGTGTGTCTGGGTGCGTGGGAGCTGCTGCGTCTGGGATCCTGGGTGTGACTGTGTCTGGATCTGTGGGGCCACTTGGGACTCCCCAGGCGAGTGGGTGTGCGTCAAGGGTGTCAGACAGTAGCTGTGACAGTAGTGCGGCTAGTCTGGCGGGAGTTGTGACGCGTATGAAACCTCAGCGTGTGTGGTGTGAGTGGGTTTGGGACGGGTCACGCAATGACCGTGACCCCGTGACCCCATGACCAGGATGTTTGTCTAACTGCTGGGGATGAGCCCGTTTTCCAACTGGGCTCTAAGACCGTGTGATGTGTATCTGGCGTGTTTTGACGCTGTGAGTCTGTCTGGCGGCGTGTGGTAGAACCAGGGCCCTGTGGAATATATTTGTGCGTGCGATGGCCTTTTCTATCAAACAGTCTACTGATGTCATGTCCCTGCGAGGCCCCGGGGCTGGGTTTGCTTACGGTCTGTGTATGGGTGGTCTGAGACTGCTCCCAAGTGTCAGAATTCACAGGTCACTAGTGTAGGAACCAGGCTCGACTGGGCTGCCTGCCTGTCTTGCTGTTTCATGTCTTTGAACTGGAGGGCTTCATGCTGCCTCTGCGTTTGCCCTGGGTTAGTTGGGTGAGGCACTTCAACTACTGGAAAGACTACTCCCCGAGGGGGAGCAGAAGGCTCTGCCAAATCTAGTTGACTTTGATAATCTGGGTTATACGCCGGGGGCCGTTCTCCTCTAGTTTCTTTTCCTTCAATCTTGCACTCCTCCAACTTCTTTAGGGTCCGGATCTCAGAGGTTAAAGCTGCCTCTTCCTCCTCAGAATTAGAAGATACATCAGAGGCAATCTCAGACGGGACCAAAGATTTTACAGATTGCTCCTCCTGCACTTCATTTGGGGCAAGTTCCAAACTTCCTAGCTGCTCTCTTAATTTCTCGTCCTCGCTCCTAAGCGCATCTCTAACAAGACGCCATAACGAAAAGGTAGCGACAGGAACACTGCTGGACCCTTCATTTCGTAAGGTCCTCTGGAGATCAGACTTCACCTGATCCCGATCTTGGATATTTAGCTCTCCCGATACCATAAATCAAGGGCTACTCAATTCTGTTGTTTTTATAAAATCTTTAACACTCTCCTGCTTAATCCCGGTGCCTTAATCACTAGCCCACCAGAACCGTGGACGAACCCGTGGCACCTATTTTCCCGGTGCCTTACACTAGCCCACCAAAACCGTGGACGAACCTCCGGCACCTATTTCCAATACGCCCGTTTCCTACCTCCCTGAGGCGCTGGCCAGCTTCCCTGGGCGATCCGTCAGCTTCCTCCCTTCCTTCCCTGGTCTCAGTGGAACCTCCACTTGTGATGCCCGGGCCAACGCGGTACCGAGTCCAGGGCGAGGGACTGATGATTTAACTCATGCGCGCGCGCGCGCGCACGTACACACGCACACACGCACACACACAAACACAGCGGGGCCTTCGTGCTAAGACAGCAGCAGCAGCTTATTATTCTTTCAGAGTTCCAAAGAGCCTTCTTATAGGCAGCCAAACAGGCCTCCTGCTCCCAGGTGAAATCCCTCAAAAGGTAATCACACACAGGAGGAAAAGTCTCGAGGAAGGGAGGGGTGCGTTCTCAGAGCAGTAAACACGACTAGCTAACCAAGATAAACACAGACATGGAAGCTGCTAGAAACAGGTCATAAAACAGCAAGGCAGGCAGGCAGCCCAGTCGGGCCTGGTTCCTACAACTAGTCCCGAGAGAGGTGAATGTGTGGGACACTGTCCGTATTTCGGCTTCTGCGAGGAGTAGTGAGACTGTTTTTAGCAATCCTTGGGGGGCTCCAGTGACTATGATCCTGATTGTGTACTTGCTCATATCTCTCTTGGGGCCTGGCCTCGGGGCTGTGAGCTAGCGGCCCTAACAATGTCTTTGCACAGAGTGAGCTTGTCCAGCCCGGAAGGAACCCCAACCCGGTCCTTAAGAGGTTCTCAGACCCAGGCTGCGAAGAGGCTGGAAAGGCCTCAGACCAAAGGAACTCTGCCCTCCCTAACTCTCTCTCCCCTCCCGGACAGTCCCTGAGGGAAGGCCAAGTCCGGGAGCTCTGAGGGCCTGAGAAAGTTGGAGGGTAGGGGGAAGTGAAACCCAGGAGGAGGAAATGGGCCGGAGAAAGAGGAAGCAGCAGAGAACTCACAAGCTCACCCCAACAGATGCCAAGGGATGAGCTGGGTTCCGAACTCTGGCATTTGTTGCCTGGGGAACTTACTGCCCTGGGGTCACACTCACCCCACCCCCATACACTTAACTTTACTCTCAGAGACTTACCAGACACCGAGGCCCCAGATTCAGTTTATTAGGTCGTCTGGTAACTCTGTGTCCCCCAAGTTCTTTTGGGGTCCCATACTCTTACTATGCCACAAGACTCACTAGTTTTATGGATTTAAGAACTAACAGCTCAGCCGGGCATGGTGGTGGCGCACACCTTTCATCCCAGCACTCAGGAGGCAGAGGCAGGTGGATCGCTGTGAGTTCGAGGCCAGCCCGGTCTACAAAGCGAGTCCAGGACAGCCAAGGCTACACAGAGAAACCGTGTCTCAAAAAAAAAAAAATTTTTTTTTAAATAAAAAAGGGTTGTCACTCCCTGGCTTGTGCTGGCTGGGAACTGACTCAGTGCCTAACACCTTCCCCCTGGTCTCTTCCAGTCACAGCCCCACAGGGTGTCACACCCCAAGATGGCTGTCACTTTCCAGTCACCCACTCCATTTCCAGCTGCCTCTCCTAAGCTTCCTTTGGGTCTCAAATACCACTTCTTCCTGGTAGCTCCCTCCCTCCTAAGGCTTTTTACCCTGCTGCACTGTTGTCACCAACATCAACCACTGACAGGGTTTGGCTGTCCTGGAACTCCCTTTGTAGACCAGGCTGGCCTTGAACTCAGACCTCACCTGCCTCTGCCTCCCGAGTTCTGGTCAGGGAATTGTTTTGTTATGAGACAGGGTCTGGTGTTGCCCGGCAAGTTCCCAGGGCTGGCATTTCAGCCCCACACCCTACTCTGAACCAGTCTTTTGTTGTTTGTTGCATCCCACCATATAGCCCTGGCTAGCCTAAAACTTGGGACATCCATCTGCCTCAGCCTCCCAAGAGCTGGGATTCATCTCTTGAGCCACCACAACCTGTGAAGCCAGCATTTTTTATTCCCCCCCTTTTCGTTATCTCTATATGTCAGGCAGCAGCAGGAAATCAGGCTCTCCCGGATTGTCTCGGTTGGATGGCTCAGTGGAATAACGCACTGATCCCTGAGTCTATTAGGGTTTTCCCCTGGGCCCCAGCTTTGCCCACCGGCATCCTCGGGCCAAAGCAGGAGGCGAACAAAAGAGCCTTAGCCAAGGGAGGGGAGACGCAATCCGGAGCCCAATGACACGGAGACCATCAGTCCTCTCTCACCTTTTAATGGGCCCCCCAGGTGGGCTTGGGAGTGCAGGTGTCCTTAAATACAGCCCCGGGCGCTGCGGTCGGGGCGGGGGGCGGGGCGGGGCGGGGGCGGGGCCGGGCCTGCCGGGAGGGGCGGGGCGGGGGGCGGGGCCTCAGCTGCACTTGCAGGAGCGCACGATCATGTTGGACAGCTGCTCCACCTTGGGCTTGCGGCCCACGTAATAGACGATGGGCAGCGGCTCCAGCGCCTGAGGCACGCAGCACGGGGACGCGGAAGCACCCGGGTTGTGTTGGTTGTAGAGGGCGAGGACCTGCGGATGGGCTAGGGTCACTGCCAGTGTCCACGGACTCTGCCCACCTCTCTTCCCTCCCCCCCCCCCGCCGCCCCCATCCCTATCTCTTGTTTTGTTTTTTTGTTTGACAGGGTTTCTCTGTATAGCCTCACTTTGTAGACGAGGCTAAACTCGGAGATCCGCCTGCCTCTGCCTCCCAAGTGCTGGGATTAAAGGCGCGCGCCGCCGCCACCACCACCACCACCACCACCACCACCACCACCACCACCACCGGGCCCCATTGGTATCTCCACGTTTCTGTCTCTCTTCTCCGAGAATTCCCATCTCTCTCTTTCCCCAACTTCCATCTCTCTGTCTCGCTCTCTCTCTCTCTCCCACTCTATTTCCATTTGTCTCTTCCCATCTCTCCAACTGTGCTCAATTCTCCCCGCCCATCTCTCTCTCTTCCTATTGATCGTCTCTTTGTCTCTCTCCTCTGTCCCCATCTCTTCCAATGCCCCCCCCACCCCGCTGCCACGGCGCCCCCTCCCCCTCCCGCCCCTCCCATTCGCCCTGTCCCGCTGACTCCACACAGGCTCAACGTCTCTTTCCTTTACCACCCGCGTCTTTGCTCCATCCTGTGCCATGGCCCAGACCCACCTTGCTGTACTGTGTGTCCAGACTCCAGATGTAGGGGCAGGGCCCCAGACAGAAGTTGGCATGGTAGCCCTTGGGCTCATGGATCCACTTCCAGCCCAGGTCCTTCCGGAAATCAATATACAGCTGTCGCACACAGCAGTTCTTCTCCGTGGAGCTAAGGGGCAGGAGGGAGGAAGGTCAGACGCTGGGGAAACCATGGGGGGGGGGGAGGCATGGGGGGCCCTCCAGCCTGCCCCTTCTCCAGATCAGGCTCCCCAGGACCCCTAAAATAATAGTTAACGCTAAGACCAACCATCCAGGCTGTGGGTGAAGCACTTCCTGCTGAGCAAGGAGCTGAGACTTTTAATAAACATCTGAGGGACTCAAGCGCGAGGAGAAGCCCCAGAAGCACTTCCGGGGGGAGGGGGGAGGGGGAGGGTGAGGGTGTGATAAGTCTATGTCACATCTACACACAGAACGCAGAAGAGTAAATCCCACAGCCCCACGTGTGCTGACACGTCCCATCTGTATGACAAATGTTTACTGAACTGCATGTCGTGCTGAGGCCATAGCTGGTCAGGACACTCCTCCGGTCCAGACACAGCGCCATGGCGTTTACAGCAAATGCCTACGTTGTCACCAGGAGCTGCAGAGGCACCTGACTAGGCTCTCCTGGGATTCCTCTCCCACCGACCCTGACATCGGCCACCTAGGTTTTGTCTCTAGTCCTCAGCCACCGTCCTAGCCAGGCGTGGGGGCACACACTTGGAGTCCCAGGATGCCCCATAGAGACCTGGGGAGTTTGAGGTTAGCCTGAGCTATGTGAGACTGTGTCTCAGAATGCCAAAGCAAAACAACACAAGCTCGGGGCCTCTGCACACATGTGTGTTTGCCTCACACAGTCCTACCTCAGGGCCTTTGCACACACTGTGTGTTTGCCCTACTTGTTCTTCCCTTCTCCAGATGCTCACTCTGGCTTCCTCCTTCACGTCATGAAAGTTTGGCTCAGGGTAGGCAAGATGGTTTAACAGATACACGAGTCTGCCTTGAAAACCTGATAGCCTGAGTGTGATTCCCCAAACCCACATAAACAAGGAAAGAAAGAATAGGCCTCGCAGAGCTGCCTCTTCATGTGCGGCACAATATGTGTGTGCACTCACATAAAATAGTAATAATAATAATAACAATAACAACAACAACAACAATCATCATCATCACCAAGGCCAGCCTGGTCTCCAGAGTGAGTTACAGGACAGCCAGGACTATACAAAAAAACTCTGTCTCAAAAAAACAAAAATAAAGCCGGGTGTGGTGGCGCACGCCTTTAATCCTAGCACTCGGGAGGCAGAGGCAGGCGGATCGCTGTGAGTTCGAGACCAGCCTGGTCTACAAAGCGAGTCCAGGACAGCCAAGGCTACACAGAGAGACCCTGTCTCGAAAAACCAAAAAACAAAACAAAACAAAACAATATATAAATTAATCCATGCATAGTGGTACATGCCTTTAATACCAGCACAGAGGCAAGAGGGTCTGAATCTCTGAAAGTTCCAGGCCAGCTATGGCTCCATGGTAAGACCCTGCCTATAAACAAACAAACAAATCAATAAATAAATGCATGTTTATCAACCTTGGCTCAACTGTCCATCACGCCGCGGAGAGACTTAACTCCTAAAATGTTGCCAAGCCTGCAGCATATGCTCAGAATCAGCTACATTGCCTTCAGTGCTGCCCAAAGGATCCATACCAAAGCGACTGTTAAATTCCACCATGGAGGGCTGGAGAGATGGCTCAGTGGTTAAGAGCGCCGCCTGCTCTTCCAGAGGTCCTGAGCTCAATTCCCAGCAACCACATGGTGCCTCACAACCATCTATAATGTGATCTGATGCCCTCTTCTGCAGATAAAAGCACTCATATACAATAAAGAAATATTTTTTTTTAAATTCCACCATGGAGATCTTCTTTTGGTTTGGTTTAGTTTTTCTGAGACAGGGTCTCTCTGTGTGTAGCCCTGGCTGTCCTGGGCTCGCTTTATAGACCAGGCTGGCCTCGAACTCACAGGGATTCATTCACCTGCCTCTGCCTCCGAGTGCTGGGATTAAAGGCGTGCGCCACCCCCCTACCCCCCATCCCCCCCTCCACCATGGAGATTTAATGCTACAATTGCTACAAGAAACCAGAAATCTCTGTATAGTTTTTTGGTGTTGCTTATTTGTTTGAGACAGTTTCTCTTGTGTTGCCTTGGCTGTCCCAGAATTTGCTCTAAAGACTAGGCTGGCCTCAAACCTGGGGATTCGCCTGCAGACTCTGCCCTCCTGAGTGCTGGGATGAAAGGTGTGCACTACCACTACCTAGCTTTTCAAAGATTTATGTATTCATTTTTATTTACGTGTATGTATGCGCCTACGTAAGTAAGCTTTTAGGTGCACCGTGAGTGTGCAGTGCCCAAGGCGGCCAGAAGAGGGCATCAGATCGCCAGGAACTGGAGTTATGCACGGTTGTCCTTGTTAGTGACCATATGGGTGCTGGGAACTGAACCCAGGTTCTCTGGAAGAACAGCCGGTACATTTAACTGCTGAGCGGGGTCTGCAGCTCCCCCCCGCCCCAAGCTGTCCATATCTGAAGTGGGTCTGAATCCTGGGAATGTTAGAAGCTGGAAGTGTTATATTACCTCTGCCCTTTCCGTCTACACTGGATACTCCCACCGTAAAACAACTTTAATCAGAACAGGAAAATGAAATAGCCCCCCCCAAATAGGTTTGTCTGTTTGCTTTTCTTTTTTTGAGACAGGCTTTCATGTAGCCAAGGCTGGACTCCAAGTCCCTTTGTAGCCAAGGCTGGCCCTGAACCCCTGATCCTCCTGCCCTCCTTCTCCAGGGCTGGGGTCACATGTGTAGCACCCCACTTGGCTTTTGAATGTTCATGTTTCCTGGCCTAGCTTCTAACCTGGCCCTGTCACCGGGTTCATTTTCCTTTTCAGGATGTTTGAGCAATGTTTTTTATTAAATACTGTCATCCTCTCATCATGGGAAAGTGTCTCAGTGTCTCAGATGGTCAGCAAATGCTGGTTGAACGAATTAACTGATAACCAAACAGTATTACTTTTTTTTTTTTTTTGAAAGAGAGACTCTATGTCCTAGAATTCACTATGTAGACCAAGTTGCCCTCAAACTCCAGAGCTCCATCTGTTTCTGCCTCCTGCGTACTGGCCAGGCTTTGTTTTCCAGACTAGGTTTTATTATGCAGCCCAGGCTGGCCTTGAACTCCTGATAATCCCGCCTTGGCCTCTCAAATGCCAGCATTACGGGGCAATTCCACCTCACCGTGCATGATGCGCTCAAGAGGGGAGTTAAGACGAGGTCTCACAAAGCAGGGCGTGGTGGCGCACGCCTTTAATCCCGGCACTCGGGAGGCAGAGGCAGGGGGATTGCCGTGAGTTTGAGGACAGCCTGGTCTATAAAGTGAGTACTGGACTGCCAGGGCTATACAGACAAACCTTGTCTCAAAAAAAAAAAAAAAAAGAAAAAGAAAAAAGAAAAAAAGAAAAGAAAGAAAAGATAAGGTCGTACAATGTAGCCCAGGTTGGCCAGGAACTTACTGTGTAGCTCAGGATGACCAGCAGAAACACTTTAGCATCTATGCTCCTGGCATATATCAGAACCTCAAGGTAAAGATGCAGGTGCAACATGCTGACCGTGTGTGTGTGTGTGTGTGAGACACATATATATACATATATATATACACACATATATATATTTGTTTACTTATTTATTTATGTCTTTTTCTAGACATGGTTTCTCTGTGTAGCCTTGGCTGTCCTGGGATTGCTTTGTAGACCAGACTGGCCTCGAACTCACAGAGATCCACCCGCCTCTGCCTCCCGAGTGCTGGGATTAAAAAGGCATGCACCACCAGTTTTTATGTCCACCAAAGCGATGGCTTTCTGGACTTTCCAAATTCTCAGCAGCGGCTGCGAGTTACTTTTAGAATCAGAACGAAGTGACTCAAAGGAGGAAAATGTAGGTTCCTCCTCACGACACCTCATGCAAGTAAGGGACTGGGACATGGCGCAGTGGTTAAGAGCACTGGCTGCTCTTGCAGCGGCCCCAGGTTCCGTTCCCAGCACCCGCATGGAGGCTTAAAGCCACCTGGGACCCCAGTTCCAGGGGATCCAACACCCCCTCTGGCCTCTGTGGACACACTGCATGCATGCAGTTCACATACATCCAAAGCATCTATGCAGGTAAAACAATTAAAAAATACAACAGGTAAGCCACGGAGGGGTGGCACACACCTTCAATCTCAGCACTCAGGAGGCAGAAGCAGGCACATCCATCTCTGAGTTCGAGGCCAGCCTGGTCTACAGAGTAAGTTCCAGGACAGCCAGGGCTATACAGAGAAACCCTGTCTCAAAAACAAACAAAATAAACAACAACTAAAAATGGGCACACTGAAAAAGAACATGTGGGGCTGGAGAGATGGCTCAGAGGTTAAAGGCACTGACTGCTCCTCCAAAGGTCCTGAGTTCAATTCCCAGCATCCACATGATGGCTCACAGCCATCTATAGTGTAACATGATGCCCTCTTCTGGTGGGCATGTGTATGTGTAGGCAGAACAAATAAATAAACACATAAATAAATGGAAGAGGAGGAGGAGGAAGAGGAAGAGGAAGAAGAGGAGGAAGAAGAGAAGGAGGAAGAGGAAGGAAGAGGAAAGGGGAGGAGGAAGAGGAGGAAAAGTGAACCAGGCAGGCATGGCTGTGCACAGCTGTCATCTCAGCAGTGAGAAAGCAGAACTGGGAGGCTCCCTGCAAGTTTGATGCCAGCCTGCTCTATGCAGGAAGTGCCAAGCCAGGCAAGGCTAGACAGGGAGACCCTGTTTCAAACAACAGAACTGAGGCATCCGAGGATCGTGGGCAGCTCCTTTCCCAGTGCACAGAACCCCTAGCTCAAACTACAGGTGCAGGGCCCACGGACCCATATTGTACAAGCAAGCCAGGTGACTGCAACATACCGGCCTTTCTGTTGTTTCCTTCCTTCCTTTCCTTTATGTTTTTCAATCTTTCTTTTTTGTTTTTTGTTTATTTGGCTTTTGTAGAAAAGTTAACTTTCTCTAAGAAAGTAGGGAGTATTTTAAAATGTAAACATGACCCAAAAGTATAGATCAATATGCTTAGTGGTAGAGCCCCTGCCTAGGATCCCCCAGTGAGGGGCTGGGGGTGTGGCTCAGTGGTAGAGCTTCTGCCTAGAATCCCCCAGTGAGGGGCTGGGATGTGGCTCAGTGGTAGAGCCCCTGCCTAGAATCCCCCAGTGAGGGGCTGGGATGTGGCTCAGTGGTAGAGCCCCTGCCTAGAATCCCCCAGTGAGGGGCTGGGGTGTGGCTCAGTGGTAGAGCCCCTGCCTAGAATCCCCCAGTGAGGGGCTGGGATGTGGCTCAGTGGTAGAGCCCCTGCCTAGAATCCCCCAGTGAGGGGCTGGGGGTGTGGCTCAGTGGTAGAGCCCTGCCTAGAATCCCCCAGTGAGGGGCTGGGGGTGTGGCTCAGTGGTAGAGCCCCTGCCTAGAATCCCCCAGTGAGGGGCTGGGGGTGTGGCTCAGTGGTAGAGCCCCTGCCTAGAATCCCCCAGTGAGGGGCTGGGGGCGTGGCTCAGTGGTAGAGCCCCTGCCTAGAATCCCCCAGTGAGGGGCTGGGGGTGTGGCTCAGTGGTAGAGCCCCTGCCTAGAATCCCCCAGTGAGGGGCTGGGGGTGTGGCTCAGTGGTAGAGCCCCTGCCTAGAATCCCCCAGTGAGGGGCTGGGGTGTGGCTCAGTGGTAGAGCCCCTGCCTAGAATCCCTCAGTAGGGGCTGGGGGCGTGGCTCAGTGGTAGAATGCTTCTCTACCATGTGTAAGGTACTGGGTTCCCTCCTCAGTCTCACAAAAGCAGCAACAAAGATAACAACAAGATCCTAGGCAAGAATTTAATAGCAACTGACTAAAATTCAGCTACTGTTCAAGAGTTCGTATTTCCTGAAATGTCCCATACCATATTTTTTTTTCTTTCCTTTCCTTTTCTCACCTCTCCCCTCCCCTTCCTACCTCTCTGCCTCTCTCTTCCAGTGCTGTGGGTTACATACACCCCCCCCCTTTTTTGCACTGTGTTGAAGAACCTCACTAGGTTTCCCACCATTTGTACTTCGCCGGGTGCGCCTCTGTGCGCTGCTCAGTAGTTGCTCGTCTGTCCCCCACCACCCCCTCCACCCCCGTCTCATGGAAACATGGGAGTTGGTGCCACTGTCCCCATCAGACCTGTAACCCCAGGATAGAGAATTCAAGCCAACCTGGGCTAAGGAAGTGCATCCAAGGCCAGCTTGGGCCACACAGCAAAGCCTTGTCTCAAGAACAGAACAAAACAAAGCCGGGCTGACAAGGGG
The DNA here is from genome assembly GCF_964271855.1 of Acomys minous. Taxonomy (NCBI): domain Eukaryota; kingdom Metazoa; phylum Chordata; class Mammalia; order Rodentia; family Muridae; genus Acomys; species Acomys minous. The sequence goes on along the minus strand of NC_140502.1, from coordinate 22,275,125 downwards.
CTCGGTGGGTGAAAGTGCTCGCTGCCAAACCTGATGACCCAAGTTCAATTCCCAGGAAGCCACACGGAAGAAGGGAAAGACCTCACTCCTAAAGACTGTCCTCTCTCCCCTTCACGCAAGTGTCACGGCACGGGTGCCCCTACACATGCACGCGGAACAAAAAAAGGTTTGCCATCCGGGCAGCCACTCTGGACACTCTAGAACCCCCCACTTTCTCTCTCTGGCGGGGCTTGGCTCCCCCGAGTCCAGTACTGCAGTCCTGTTGTATTCCAACACTCCACCCTTGGCCGGGCCGGTAGTGCACACCTTTAATCCCAGCACTCGGGAGGCAGAGGCAGGAGGATCTCTGTGAGTTTGAGGCCAGCCTGGTCTACAAAGTGAGTCCAGCACAGCCAAGGCTACACAGAGAGACCCTGTCTTGAAAAACCAAAAACAACAACAACAACAACAAAAAACAAACAAACAAAAAACCTAACACTCCACCCTTCCAAGCCTACATCTCAGGAAGCTCTGCCTCCCAGCTTCCCCAGGTTGCATCACGGCAAGATCAAATGCGCCGACCCTCAAGACTCAGGGACTCACGCTCTGACTTTCTCGCTCTCCACCCTCGGAGCTGACATTTCCGTACCAGATTCCGCCATTCTGAACTCAGTATTCACTGCTCCCACCTACCGGCATTAGAGACCGCAGTCCTGCCGAGGGTGCGGGAACCCAACGCAGACCACCCTCTGACTCTGAACCCCGATGCTAGGACCCCAACACTCCCACTTCCCTGGGGTCAACACTCTCAATTGCTCACATTAAATTCTCCTTTCGTTAGAACCCCGACATGGCCCGGAGCCCAGGTAGCAAGAAATTTAAAATCCGGGGCTGGAGAGGTGGCTCAGTGGTTTAGAGCACTGTCTGCTCTTCCAAAGGTCCTGAGTTCAATTCCCAGCAGCCACACGGTGGCTCACAACCATCTGTACTGGAATCTGATGCCTCCTTCTGGCCTGCAGGTGTACATGCAGATAAGATCAATCATATATATAAAATAAATAAATCTTAAAAAAAAAAAAAAGAATTTTAAATCCAACAAGACAACCTTCCAACGCAGACTTCTAACTGTAGTGCCAGCCTTCCTGACGACCTCTGATCGCCACCCTAGCAAGAAACACCCCACATTCTAGGACCCTCAGATGCCCACAGAACCAGGAACTTGTCCCCCCCCCCCCAACAAACACACACACAAGCCCTCCAGGCTAAGAGGCATCTATGGCGGCACACCAGTCCACAGACTGCAGTCACATCCCCAGCCCGGGCAGCCTCGAGGGGGGGAGTGGGGCAGGGGGGAGGACAGACTTTACCTGAAGCAGTAGTCAGTATCCAGGGCCCTGCGCTGCCTTGAGCTGTGGAGTTCCTGGGCCCTCTCCAGCGGGGTGGCCATGAGGAGCAGAAAGGGTCGGTTCATGTCATGAATGGTGCCCAGGTCACCTCGACGTTTGGGACTGATCCCTGTTTGGGTTTGAACGACATGCACGCGCACTTAAGAGGGACGGACGGCTGAGCGAGGGGGGCGAGTGATTTCACAGGCGCACGCACAGGGACCCGTGCGGGGCACCGGGCTGGACACCCTGGACGCTGACTCACCGTTGATTTCTACGTGCAGGACGTTATCTTTGCTGTCACAAGAGCAGTGAGCGCTGAAGCGAAAGCCCTGTATGCCGTCTGTGGGAGGGAGGAGGAGAGGAAAAGAGTCTGAGGTTATGACTCACGGGGCTTGAGGGAGGAGGCAGGAAGCTGCCAAGCCCAGGGCCTCCTTCCTGTGTCAACCTCCCCAACACACACACACACACACACACACACACACACACACACACACACACACTTCACCCTTGCTGGCCCCTCTTCTCATCCCCCTTTATTCGGGGCTCAGCTCTAACATCAAGCCTTGGAGGAGGCTCTGAAGGAGACACATCCCTCTCCCAACCACTGGGGCATCCCTTCCCTTTCTCCACAGCAGGCAGGGGCTCTGACACTTCGGCTTTGATTATTGACATCTTTCATTGTTCTCAGGAGAACAGCATGCAGGGGGAAAGAACAGAAACCCTGCTTCCTCAGACTTCTTTTCCTTCACTTTGTTTTTTTTTTTTGAAATTATATATATATATATATATATATAAATTATGTCAAACACATATGCATAACATGTATGTGTGTGGATATATATACATACATACATACATATATACACACATTTATGAGAATGAATTATGTGTGGCGTGTTGTGCATGTGTGGCACACGGAGAGGCCACAGCTGGGTGATGGGTGTCTTCCTCTATGGCGTTCCCCCTATCCCCTTGAGACAGATCTCTGAACTAGAGTCTGCTCCTTTAGCCACGCTAGCAGGTTACAGAGCTGTGTGTCTGCCTGTTTACACACACACACACACACACACACACACACACACGCACGCACGCACGCACGCACACAACCCCCAAAAAGGCTAGGGTCACAGGCGTATGCTACACGTAGGCCTCACTTTTTTTTTTTAATGTTTTTTTTTTTTTTGAGACAGGGTTTCTCTGTGTAGCCTTGACTGTCCAGGACTCACTTTGTAGACCAGGCTGGCCTCGAATTCACAGCGATCCACCGTACGCCTCACTTTTTACGTGAGTGCTGGGGGTTAGAACTCAGGTCCTTAGGTGGGCAATGGTGGCGCACGCCTTTAATCCCAGCACTCGGGAGGCGGAGGCAGGCGGATCGCTGTGAGTTCGAGGCCAGCCTGGTCTACAAAGTGAGTTCGGGACAGCCAAGGCTACACAGAGAGACCCTGTCTTGAAAAACAAAACAAAACCCCAAAAAAGGACTCAAGTCCTTGTGCTTGCACAGTGAGAGCTTTTGCCCACTGACCCAGCTCCGCGGCCCCTCATTTCCTTTTGAGACAGGGTCTCACGTAGCCCAGGCTGGCCTCACATTCTCAGACTCACTTTGGAGCTAAGAATAACTTTCAACTCCTCATCCTCTGGCCTCCACTCCCAGGCACAGGCTTTAGCGTGCTTCTGTACCAACCACCCTGCCACCTGTTGCTCCGCTCCGGGTCCGTTTTCTCGTGCTCTGTAAAGCCTGGTCCTCAGTCATAAAAAAATAAGCATCTACTGTAATCCAGGCAGGGTGGTAGAGCAGGGAGTTTACACCAAATAAAATGAATTATTTATCTGATCCATTTTTCTGGTTTCATTTATTTATCGAGGGGTGCACGTGTGCCAGGGTGTGTGGGGAGGTCAGAGGTCAATTTGTAGGCATTGGTTTCCCCTTCTACCGTATGGGTCCTGGTGATGGAACTTAAGACCCTTATAAGCTTGGCAGCAGGTGCCTTTACCCGCTGGGCCACCTCACTGGCCCGGGGAAGATGCACCTTGTGTCCACTCATTCCTGGGATAACTTTCTAAGCTCCCGCTGTATATACCAGACCCCGCAGATGCTGAGCTGTGTGTTTCAGGCTCAGCATGAGTCCAATGGCTTTAACATCCCTCCTGGCGCCAGCCCGCTCAGCCCCATTATCCATCGGGCTAAACCATATGTGTCCCGTGAGTCTCCCCACTTACACTCATCCAGGAAACCCCTCCTGGATCTGAACCTTGCCTGGTTCCCCACAGCACCTAGGGTTCCCCTCCTTTAAGGCCTGCCCCCTCACTCTGTCAAGACCTCACCGGTGTCCGGAGAGACCTTGTGCCCCTGCAGGAGACGGAAAAGACACTTCGCTCCTGGACAGATGGCCAGGCCAGGCTCTCCCTGGCCTTAGACCTTCGATACAGCGTTCCTTTTGTTATCTCCTTTTCCTGGTTTGCTTTTCTTCCTCTCACAAACATTGCCTCAGACGTCCTCTCTTCCAGGAAGCCCTCCCTGAGCCCAGATAGAGTCAGGCACCTCCTGAGTGCTCACCGCCAGCCCTCTCCACTCAAGAGGCATCACCACCTAGCTAGAAGTCAGTTCCTCCTCTAACTACCGAAAGGTAGTGAGGGTCTATTGAGGGCAAGGATGGGGGCTGTTGTTTGGGTCCCTGCTGTGTCCCTAGCATCGCCTGGAGGAGTTCAGGGGATCATTGGTGAGAACTGTGGAGTCGGGGGTGGGGGTGGGGGGCCTGGGAAGCAGCCCTGGGCCCAGTGATGCCAGGACATACAACAAGGGCTGATGGCAGAGACAAGCAACCTCACCTCCTTGGTTCAGCCACTGCCGTACAACTCCGGTGACGTCAAAGGACAACCACTCGGGCGTGTCGGTGGGGGTCAGCAGCCGGTTACCAAGGTAACGCCAGGAATTGTTGCTGTATTTCTGAATGGAAACAAATAAAGCAATGAGGAGTTGGGGGCGGGGGGAGAAGAGGAGGAGGGGACACAGCTGTCACCATGCCCCCAGGGACCCTGGCTGCAACGCCATGCTGCCTGCCCCCACACATGGGCTTCTGACACACCACATCACAACCGCACAGACAGCCCCCCAAGAGCAGAAAGCGGGGGCGGGGGGGGGGGAGGAGCCCAACAACAACCTCAGCCTGTGGTCTACATGCTGTGCAAGCTATGGGTACTTCTTTTTTTTTCTTTTGTTTTTGTTTTGAGACAGGGTTTCTCTGTGTAGCCTTGGCTGTCCCAGACTTGCTTTTGTAGACCAGGTGGGCCTTGAACTCAGAGCGAGGCGCCTGCCTCTGCCTCCCTGAGTGCTGGGATTAAAGGCGTGCGCCACCACGCGCACCGCCTGGCTTAAGGGTACTTCTTTCCCTTTCTGGGCCTCCCTTTCTTTCCCGGTGGAATGCGGAGCCATGGCAGCTGGGATGGCGCGCAGTGCAAGTGGTCGGCTGTTGCTCATGTTACTGAGCAGATGGTTCAGCAGTTTTGATACCCCTGCCTTTGGGAGAGCAGGAATTTTCTTGTGCATTTATTTACAGTTTGTTGTTTTATTTATAATTATTGTTGTTGTGTGTGCATGTGCAGAACAGTCTTCCCAACAGTAATTCTTTTTCTTTTTTTGTTTTTTGTTTTTGTTTTTTTTTGAGACAGGGTTTCTCTGTGTAGCCCTTGCTGTCTTGGACTCACTTTGTAGACCAGGCTGGCCTCGAACTCACAGAGATCCCCCTGCCCTCTGCCTCCCGAGTGTGAGCCACCACACCCAGGCCTTAAAACATTATTTTTCGCCAGGCAGTGGTAGCACAGGGCTTTAATCCCAGCACTCCAGAGGCAGAGGCAGGTCTACAATTTGAGTTCTAGGACAGCCAGGGCTATACAGAGAAACTCTGTCTTGAAAGAAATGCTTAATCTCTTTCTTTTTAAAAAATATTTTTTTATTTATTATTATGTATACAGTGCTCTATCTGCATATACACCGGCATGCCTAAAGAGGGCATCAGATCAAATTATAGATGGCCGTGAGCCACCATGTGGCTGCTGGGAATTGAACTCAGAACCTCTGGAAGAGCAGCCAGTGCCCTTAACCTCTGAGCCATCTCTCCAGCCCGAAATGTTTAATTTCTTGGTCTGACTGAGACAAGGTGTCTAGGCTGGACTCGAACACTTGGGGGTTCAAGACATCTTCTTGCCTCAGCCTCCAGAGAGCTGGGACAACAGATGTAACTACACAAGGCTGCTGGGACTGCAGGTGTGCAGCACCTCAGCTGATTTCCACAGTGCTGAGGATGAGCCAGGGCTAGGAGAGCACTCTACCAGCCGAGTTACACCCTCAGCTGCTCCATGTAAAGTTTTTTGTTTTTTAACATTTATTGCTGGGCGGTGGTGGCACACGCCTTTAATCCCAGCACTTGGGAGGCAGAGGCAGGCGGATCGCTGTAAGTTCGAGGCCAGCCTGGTCTACAAAGTTAGTCTAGGACAGCCAAGGATACACAGAGAAACCTTGTCTCAAACAAACAAACAAACAAACAAACCAAAACAACAACAACAAAAAGATTTATTTACTTATTATGTGTGTATACAGTGGTCTGCCTGCATTTGTGTCTGTAGGTCAGAAGAGGGCACCAGATCTCATTATAGATGGTTTGGGTTGTGAGCCCCCATGTGGTTGCTGGGAATTGAACTCAGGACCTCTGGAAGTGCAGATAGTTCCCTTAACCACTGAGCCATCTCTCCAGCCCTCCACGTAAAGTGTTTTGAATTTACTTTTATGTGTGTGAGTGCTTTGTCTGCAGGTATGTACGCACACCCCGTGCTTGCCAGACCCATGCGTGCCAGAAGAGGGCGCCACATCTCACTGTAGATGGTTGTGAGCCACCATGTGGCTGCTGGGAATTGAACTCATGACCTCTGGAAGAGCAGACAGTGTGCTCTTAACCGCTGAGCCATCTCTCCAGTCCCTTCCACTGAAAGTTTAGTTAAATGAGACACCACTGTCGGCATCCACGTTGGAGGCCCCAACCAGTAAGAGATCCCAACTGTCTTTCCTTGAGACAGAGTCTCATGTAGCCCAGGCTGGCCCCTAGACTCCTGGTATCTCTCCGCCTTCCATCACTGAAGTACTAGGATTGCAAGTGTGTGCTCCTAAAGACCCCGACTTCCTTTCCTCCCTTGCTCTTAACTTTTTCCCCCCTCTTTTTTTCTTTTTTCCCTGGCTGTCCTGGAACTTGCTACGTAGACCAGACCGGCCTCAAAACTAAGGCTATACTTATGCTAGGCAATTGGTCTACCACTTAGCCACACTGCCAGCCCCTCACTTGGGGGGGAGGGGGTGTTGTAGGCAAGCATACAAACACAGATATCCCTCCCCAGATTCCTTCTGTATTTTTAAGGTTCAGCCCCCTCACCCCCAATCCAGCTAATAGAATCAGTCTAAGTTTTTTTTTTTTTTTTTTTTTTTTTTTTAATTTTAGGATTTGCTGGGCAGTCAGCAGGCAGGGGCGGGCGGATCTCTGTGAGTTCAAGGCCAGCCTGGTCTACAGAGTGAGTTTCCAGGACAGCCAGGGGTACACAGCGAAACGAAACTAAAAACCCCCTAGGGTCCCCCATTTTTGTATTCTATCCCCTAGAGCCGTCTGTGCAGACCCTGTAGCCTTCAAACTGTGCCACTTGGCCCCTCCTCTCAAGCTCGCAGCGTCTCACCTGGTAGAGTTCCACGTGCTGCTCCACACTGGACTTGAACCTCTGCAGACGGAGCTCTGCCCGGGACAGCAACGGGGGCTGCGGCACTGCTTCCCGAATGTCTGACGTGTTGAACCACATATACACACTGTGTGGGATGTCTTTGGTTTTGTCATAGATTGCTGGGGTTGGGAAGGAGCAGAAAGAGAAAGTTATCAGGCATGTGACGAGGACAGGAGGGACAGGGGCACCCCAATTCTGAACCTATGGGGCTCTGGCCCTGAGAGGCCCCCAGGTTGGGAGTTCCATTTTTTGTATTTTTAATTTTATTTTCATTAATTAGTCTGTGTACTTTTTTATCACGATGGACCCTCCCTCTCCCTCCCCTCCCCCTTTCTACTCGGCCCTGCCCTACAAGTTGCAGTAGGACCAGGTGTATCTTCTCCCGTTGAGGCTAGACATGGCAGCCCAGTCAGGGGAAAGGGATCCCAAAGGCAGGTGACAGTCAGAGGCAGCCGCTGCTCCAGTTGTCAGGGGACCCACATGAACACCAAGCCGCACATCTGTTACGTGTATGTAAGGGGAGGGCCTAGCTCCATCCCATGCATGGTCCTTGGTTGGTGGTTCAGTCTCTGATTTTTTTACTTTTTATTTATGTATACGGGAGTGTCGGCTGTTTGTGTGCGTACAACGTGCATGCCTGGTGCCCGTGGAGGCCTTGAAGAGGGTGTCACATCCCCAGAACAGGAGTCGCAGGTGGCTGTGAGCCACCATGTGGTTGCTGGGAATTGAACTCAGGACCTCTGGAAGAGCAGCCAATGCTCTTAACCGCTGGGCCACCTCTCCAGCCTCCATTCTGATGGCTTTAGTCCCCTCTTTCTCCCCCCCCACCCCCACCCCCTGCTGAGAAGTCCTACCCATCCCATGAAATAGCGCCTGTCAAGTTCCCTTCAAGCACACAGTTGTCAAGGCCCACCTGGGCCACCCGAGGTCCACACCTCAAATAACACAAAACAAAGTGGTAGAGCAAGGGACATGGCGCAATTCTGGGGATCAGCTGCAGGGGGCTGGGTGTTCCTGCACTGAGCCACTCCCCACAGCTCCTCAACTGGCCGGTTCTGCAGCTGAACCACACCCCCAGCCCCTTTGTGGTGGATTCTAGGGGCTTGTTCTACAACGGGGCCAGTATCCTTAAAAAAAAAAAAAAATATATATATATATATGTGTGTGTGTGTGTGTGTGTGTGTGTGTGTGTGTGTGTGTATACATATATATAATTTATTTATTTTTATGTATACAGTGTTCTATCTGCATGTACACCTGCAGGCCAGAAGAGGGCATCAGATCACATTATAGATGGTTGTGAGCCACCATGTGGTTGCTGGGAATTGAACTCAGGACCTCTGGGAGAGCAGGCAGTGCCCTTAACCTCTCCATCCCCAAAGGTTATTCTTTGTTGGTTTGTTTGTTGTTGGGTTGGTTGTTGGTTTTTTTTGGTTGGTTTGTTTTTGTTTTTGTTTTTGAGACATGGTTTCTCTGTGTAGCCTTGGCTGTCGGTCCTGGACTCACTTTGTAGACCAGGCTGGCCTTGAACTCACAAACATCCGCCTGCCTCTGCCTCCCCAGTGCCTCGCCAGGCAGTGCGAATTCCTCTCTTTAACTGTTAAGACACCATCCAACTCCAGGCTGTCAGGAGCCGATGAGACACAGGACAAAAGCTAACCACGTGACCCACACATCAATAATATGTATTTTAGCCAGTGCAAGTCTGCAACCAGCACTTAGAAGACTCAGTCAGGAAGCTCTTTCGTGAGTTGTTAGCCTGTTTGTATGTGTTGAGACAGTACTTTTTGGCTTTGTTTAAAAAAAAAAAAGGTGGGGGCTGGGCGATGGTGGCGCACGCCTTTAATCCCAGCAGTGAGGAGGCAGAGGCAGGCTGATCTCTGTGAGTTCGAGGCCAGCCTGGTCTACAAAGTTACTCCAGGACAGCCAAGGCTACACAGAGAAACCCTGTCTCAAAATAAATAAATAAATAAATTTTTAAAAAAATTGAAAAGGGCTCCGAGGAGATTACAGTAAGCGATAAAGATATCGTTTAGGGGATAGAAAGATGGCTCAGCCGTTAAGAGCACTGACTGCTCTTCCAAAGGTTCTGAGTTCAATTCCCAGCAACCACATGGTGGCTCACAATCATCTATAATGAGAGCTGGTGTCTTCTTCTGGCCTGCAGGTGTACATGCAGATAGAACACTCATGCATATAAATAAATAAGTATTTTTAAAAGATATAATTTAAAACACCTTACAGAGATAAATTCATTGAGACTTCACAGCATGTAAAAGATTCAAGCCACCTGATTATTCCGGGGAGTAATTTTTTCTTTGTTTTGTCTTGGAGACAGGGTCTCATAACTTAGCCTCAAACTCAACTGTGTATCCAAGGGTGGTCTTGAAGTAATCCTTTTGCCTCTACCTCCTGGTGCTGGGACTACCGTCAGGTCATGGACTGCACTGGTATTTTGCATGCATGCACGTATGTATGCGTGAGGGTGCAGATCCCCCTGGCACTGGAGTGACAGACGACTGTGAGCTGCCTTATGGGTGGCTTGGATTGAACCCCGGGTCCTCTGAAAGAGCAGTCAGTGTTCTTAAACCGCGGAGCCATCTCTCCAGACCCCAGAGTCTGGTCTTAATCCCTACTTCCTGGCCGGTGTGATGTCCTTATTATTATCAGCATATGGTCGCTGCCATTAGTTACTTCCCTCCTTTAGCCCAGTCCCAGGCCAGTTAGTGGAAGTGAAGGTAAGAAGCCCCATTCTTTTACAGGGCTTCCTAAGCTAAACGGATGCTTGGGGTGGGGGGGGGTGAAGGGATAAAATCCCGAAATCCTGCATCAACTACGCGGGCTTTTGGCTTCCTGATGAAGGGCAGACGACACCTCTCCCCTGTTCCTCCTCCTTCCTCCGGGCCCTATTTTTGGGCCAGCTGTTACTCAGCAAACCACAATGGTAGGGTGGCATCTCAGCTGGGGGTAGCAGATAGGGGAGAGATAGGAGGGCAGGAAGGATTGCGGGTGTCGCCGAGGGAGGTGGAGCGACAGAGAGTGATGAATAGGTATGCGGGTGAGGAGACACGGAAATGAGGAAGCACATGGCGGAAGAGATATATACGCGTATGAAGAAATACAGACAGTCTCGGGGGAGAGGAAAGGACTTAACACATTAAGTAGCGGCTAGGGAGGGGTGTCTTCAGGCCTGAGCCATTGCTGGGTACGGCAATGCGCAAGGAACCCCAAAGTCCACCTTCGGGAAAGAAAGGTGAAACCTGGAGGGGGGTTACTGACACTTAAAGCTCCCGGGTCACACAGGATGCCTGGGTCCCGCGTGGGTGCCGACAGGGAGGGGCCGTAACTGTCCACGCCCACTGCTGGGGTGAGGAGGGCGGGAGACTAACAGCCTAGGGAGGGCGGGATCCCGACCTGCCTCGTCTCGCCCCAGGCTCCGCGCGCCCGATCCCCCGCCTCTCCCCCCCCCCCCCACCGCCCGCCCCCTCCCAGGCACGGGAAGGAAAGGGAAGGGAGGAGGGCGAGGCCACCGGACGCTGGGTTTTCCCCAGCCTTCCTTAGGAGGAACTGGGACTCCCGGGGTACAGCCTGACAGCGTTTAGCTCTGTGGGGTCCTCTTACCCACCCCACCCCCCCCGCCCCGCAAGGTAGCGCAAGCTCCTCCCCAACGCGCGTGGCACCCACGTGGGGCTTTCTCACCATTACCGACTCGGTTTTCTCTTTTGGTTTTTGCAGACTGGCTCTCCGCCTGCCTCTAGCCGCTCCCCTAGGGCTCGACTCTCATGGGAGGGGCTCAGCCACTCCCTTTCCATGCCCAAGAGAGGGGCGCTCACCACTCACGCCTGGGTGGCACCGTATCCCTGCTCCGCATGCCCGCCCGCCCGCTCGCCCGCCTCGCGGGGCCACTTTCCCACGCCGGTCTTCCCGCTTTTATAACTACTTTCCAATGACCTAGTATTCTAGATTTCTTGGAGACTCGCTCGCTTCCTCCACTGGGCTCCGCTCGCCTGCTCCCGAGCTCTTTTACACCCCTAAGCAAAACATCCTTGACACCTCCGGCCTCATTTCCCCCGCACGCTCTCCGCTCCTCTCCCACCAGCCTCCTTCTCTCAACAACTTCGCTTCCCTTTCTCGGTTAACTTGCTAGCGACTCCACAGATTGCCGCCCCCACCCCACCCCCCGCCGCCCATCCAGCGTGCGCCTGGCGCCCTCGGGAAGGGAGCCCACTAGAGATTTTATCTGGCAGTCTCATCTCCCCCCCCCCTAGTTTTTCTCTCCTCGAATCTCTTCTCTCCATCTCACGACCCGGGTCTGGGGTCGGCTTTCCGCAATGCCTCCCCCTTTCTCAAATGCTGGGCGCCTTCCATTCTCCTGAGCCGGGCTCTAACTCCCTGCATTTTAAAAACACCATAAGGGGGAATTTTTTTTTTTAAAAAACAAAACAAAACAAAACCTGCCAAATGCTCAGCTTCTGGAGGGGACTCTTCCCCCCCTACCCACGATGCTGCCTCCATCCAGGAAAGGTTCGCTTTCGTTCACTGTCTCTTTCTCTCCAAGACTAGACACCTGGGTAGGCTCTGAGCGCCATCCTCTTTGGAACACCCACAGGCTCGTTCCGGGCGCCCCGAGGGGTCCCCCTTCCTCCAGCCAGTTTCCTCGGCCGGTAATTTCCTCCGAGTGACCCCTGCACTCCGGCGCCCCCTGTGGACTCCCCTCCAGGCTCCTAGGGCCCCTCGGAGCTCACCGTGGTTGCGGTCCACCATTAGCACGCGGGTGACCTCTTTGGCGTAATAGTCCGCCTCCGGCTCGGGCTCCGGGTCGGCGCTCTCGCCTGCCACCCGGTCGCGGGTGCTGTTGTACAAAGCGAGCACGGCCTCGGGCAGCGGGCCGGGCGGCACCTCCCCCTGGCTCGGGGGACTGGCGAGCCGTAGTTTGGACAGGATCTGGCCACGGATGGCTTCGATGCGTTTCCGCTTCACCAGCTCCATGTCGATGGTCTTGCAGGTGGAGAGTCCCGCGGCCGGCCTCCCGGGCGTCAGCGCCAGGAGCCACGGGAGCGGCAGCAGGAGCGGCAGGAGCCGCAGCCCGGAGGGCGGCATGGGAGAGGCGGCGCCCCGCGGCACTGCGGAGAGCGCGAACCCCGCGGCAAAGGTGGGATGAGGAGGCCCCGCCCCTGCAGGGCTCGAGGCGGCCGGGGTGAGGGGGGGGTTCTCCCGAGGAGGAAAAGTCGGAGCGAGTCCCGAATAACCGAGGTCGCGGGAGAAAGCGGCAGGAGTCGCGCGGTGAGGCTCTGACACAGGTTGTCTCGGTATGCTAGCCAGGGGGAAAAAGTTTGAGACGAGCGTTCTCTGGGACCAAAAAAAGTGGGTGTTCTTAAATAGCGGGGCTACTGCAAGCAGGTTTGAGGGAGATCGGAGATCGGTGTCCCGAGGGAGAGAGGGTCCTGGGATGCGGGGGGACTCAGGAAGCAGGCTGGGGGGGAGGGCGGCGTGCAAGGGGTGCGCCCCAGCTTTGGGGTGAAGTCTTCGCGGGAGGCGGGGCTTGTGGCTCCCGAGGGCTGGTCCGGAATGGGGGCGTCCGGGTAACGCCGTGGAGCGAGTGAGTGTCCGCCACTGTGAGCAGGGCGGTCTGGAGTCCCCCAGGTCCTGCCTCCGTGAGGGACAGCACAGCGCCAAGCGGTCCCGCGTCTTCGGCTCGCAGTAGCAGCGGAAAAGTCTCAAAACTTTTTTTTTTCCCCTCTTCTCGCAACCAGCCCGTCCCTCCTCCCACTCCTCCTCCCCCTCCTCCCCGCAGTGGCGGCGGCTGGTCTCAGACTCTCGGGCCTCAGACGGCTCCTCGGCTGCTCCTTTGCCCGCTCCTAGCGGAGGCCGGCTCCGCGGGCGGCTCAGAGCCGGGGGTGCCCCGAAGGGGCGTCCCCCCTGCCCCGGCCGGGGGGCCTCGCTGTCTGGAGGATCCGCGGCGGGAGGAGGAGGGGGACGGCCTGGGGCGCGAAGGGCGGCGGCGGGACCGGCTGGGGCGGCGGGGGTTTTGAAGCCGCCCCGGCCCCACCCAGGAAGCGCGCGCGGGGCGGGGGCAGCCCCAGGGGGAGGGCATGGGGGGGGTGTACTGTCTTCATCTAGCGTGGGCGGGCTCCGAGGGGGGTCTCTTCAGCCCTGGGGGGGGGAGGGGGCGGGCACCCCCGGCCCCGCCCCACCTCCAGGGTGCTGCCTCCTGGCGGCAGAGCACAACCAAAGCGGGTGACCCAAGCGTCTCCGTGGCTTTTGGGGTTGATGAAGGGTCAATGGGAAAATGGGGACTTCATGAGAAAATAGTATCCCGGAGGAGATTTTTAGAGATGGGGACCTAAGAAGCAGGGAGCGAAAGGCAGGGGCAGACTTTGGGTCTGCCAAGCAAGGTGTCAGGGAGGATGAAGCGAGAATTGTCTGGGAGCTGCACAAGGAAGCGCCATACCAATGAGAAATGCATGTTTTTATTAAGTGACCCCACATGCCAAACAGTCCACAGACTTACAGTGGGGCATGGGCCTCGGGAGAGTTCCTGGCCTTGCTGTCCTAGATAGGCCACGAGGGCCACTTGGGTGAGGTCAGGACTGACAGTCTGCAGAGTTCCAAGTTCTTGACTGCTGTGCCATCCTGTGCTCAAGAGTGCCCAGAGCTGTGGGCGACGGTGACTGACTAGTGGCGGTGAAGCCCCTCAACACTCCACACCATAGCGATCAAAATGGCGCAAGAGCAAGCCGATACCAAGGTGCACTGTGCCGCCCGCAGCCGTGTGCAGGCGATAGCGGTCAGCCCCGCTGTAGATGGTGTCTGCGTGCAACAGCTGTGGCCCACCGCCCACGAAGGCCCGCGCTAGCTGCTCCCGCCAACTGCCGAGGGGCCTCCATGTAGGGCAGTCCAGCTGATGAGTGCCTGGGCTGCTAGGCACATGGCAAAAGCCATAGCCGGCAAGCTGGCAGCGGCCAAAGTTGTCCTGGGACCACACCTGGAGATGGAGTCGAGGCCAACCTGCAGGACAGGGAGGGGTTGGAGAAAGGAGGGACAAAGGAGCCATGAAGGGAGGCAGACACCAGCTCCGGGTCCCACCTCCTGGAAACCTTGGCCCAGTCAGCCCTTTGCCCTTGATCACGGACGTCCTCTCTGGATTCCCATCTCCCGCCCGCTCCACAGAGTAGTCAAAGGGGCCTCTATATAAATCTACATTACCCTTCTCCTCATAACTGTTCCATGGCTCCCCTGTGCCACGGTACAAAGTACGGCCTTTTGAGTATGAAAAGCCTGGTCCAGTCTGGCCTCTTCTGACCTGTCTCTCTCTGTCTGTCTGTCTGTCTGTCTCTCTCTCTCTCTCTGCCTGGTCTATCTTTTTGTCTGTCTGTCTCTGTCTCTGTGTCTGTGTCTTTGCCTCTCTCTCTGTGAGTGGAAGCCACTGCTCTCTCAGGCCCCAAGCCCGGTCCCCACCTCAGCTTGGACCCCTTCTGCCCTCTCTTGCTCACACAGCTCTTTGGTTCTCCCTCACCTGACCCAGGCGTAATCCTTCCCTCCCCTTCGTTAGGTTCCCAGGGTTCCCAGAGCCCGAGCTGAGCTCCCCAGGCTGACAGTCAAAGCGCCAGGAGACACATGCGGCCCGTCTCCCCTTCTACCCCTGTTCTAGAAGCTGGGGACATGGCGATGAACACAGCAGACAAGAATTCCGTGACGCGGACATCCTAGACAAGCAGCAGAGTAAATAAGTAAATTACAGGGTAGACGGGTGGTGATAACTGCTCTGGGGGAAACCAACGCCGGGAGGGAGGAGGTGGGGATGGAGTTTGGGAAAAGGGGTAGGAAAGGAAGCCTGACTAAGGAAGGTGACATTTGGGTATAGCTGTAATGCCAGCACTTGGGAGGCAGAGGTAAGAGGACCCCCATAAGTTCAAGGCTAGCCTGGGTTGCACAAGGAGCTCTAGAGCAACCAGAGCGATAAAGGAAGCCATATGTGGAAGGGTGACATCTTGGTGCACACTTGGGATGCTGCAGCTCCAGACTAGCCTGGACTATGTTCTGCGACTCTATCTCAAAAGCAAGCAAATGTAGCTGGGCGTGGTGGCGCACACTTTTAATCCCAGCACCTGAGAGGCAGAAGCAGATATGAGTTCGAGGCCAGCCTGGTCTACAAAGTGAGTCCGGAACAGCCAAGGCTACACAGAGAGACCCTGTCTCGAAAAGCTTCCCCGCCCCCCAAAAGCAAACAAACCAACAGGGACGCAACATGTATATAAATGCTTAGAGGCGTGGTCTATCTAGCCGCCTAGGGGATGAGCGATCCCAGCCAACGCAAGAGTTCTGAAGCAGGAGCAAGCCTGGTGGGGCCAGTGGGGCTGGAACCGGGAGTCGTGGGGAGAAAGGGCTGAGGTGACAACCAGATTACACAGGGCCATGCGCTGCCAGGGAATAATCCAGCTTTGACCCTGAGAGACAGAGCTACTGGAACATTCTTAGCGAGGGAGAACATGGTCAGATTTAGGTCCTCCCAGGGGCCTGTGGGGTGCCAAATGTGAGGCCTGGGGCTGGGGGCACAGTGAAGACGGAAACAATGGTCCGGGGAAGCTGACGGGCAGGGTAGGCACAGGGCGGGCAGAGGGGGAGAGACAGAAGGTAGGATGTACTTAAAGTGGGATTTTAGAGCCAATGGGGATTTGTTGGGGAGCAGAATGGCAGACTAAGAAGAAAGAAATCAAGGAGGAAGCCAGCTAAAGCCAGGACTGCCTCACCCACCCAGAAGCCAGTAATACTGTTGAAGAGCGAACTCAGATCCATCCATTTCTTCCTGGGCTCCCCAGAGCCTCCAAGAGATGGTCTTAGCTCCTTTGTAATCAAGGCTCCTACTACCTCATCCCCTACTGTCCTCCTCTGCAATGGTCATCAAATACGTGGCTTTCTGTCTTTGTCCTTGGGCCCACTTAGTGTCTCCTGGCCTCTGACAGCAGTGCTCTAGCGGCTCTGCGGTCACGTGACCAATCAGCGCCGACTTCCTGTGGCCTCTGTGTTGGGCCCATCTGGGAACAGGTCTACTATCTTCTACCTACAATGGAACCCCTGAAGATGGGTTTGGAGGGTCCTGTGTTGTTATTTTTTGTTTGTTTGTTTTTTTAATATTTATGTATTTATTATACAGTGTTCTGTCTGCATATAATGCCTGCAGGCCAGAATTGAGTATCAGATTAGATTATAGATGGTTGTGAGCTATCACGTGGTTGCTGGGAGTTGAACTCAGGACCTTTGGAAGAGCAGCTAGTGCTCTTAACCTCTGAGCCATCTCTCCAGGCCCGGCAGGGTCCTCTCTTCATTGGCGATGTCCCTGCTCAAGCTGGGCAGGCATAGGCTTCGTCAATGGTACCGATGTTGCTGCAACGCCCAGGCCGTTTCCCAGAATCTGCTGCGTTTCCACAGAAGAGCTGTGCTGTTATGATACCGCCCTCCCTCACAGACTCACTTCCCCTTTCAGCAGGGCCCCTGCCTTTGTGAGCAACAGCAACCGGCCCCCTCCCCGCCCCCCCCCCCCGCCCCCCCATTAACCTCTTCACCCTGCCCAGCCTCCTCAGTGGCCTTTACTGGAAGGCACTCTCCCCCTCCGCTTCACCCCCACTCCCTGATATCGCCTCTACCTCAAGCCCTGTCAGCTTCCACAGGCCGAGGATTTTCTATAGCTCAGGTCGGGCCTCAAATCCACCCCTGTAGGGGAGGCTGCACCAGTGAAGGGACTTACACAGCCTGGAGAGCAGGGACAGAGGTGTCCTGACCCCGCCTCGTCCTACTTTGACTGGCCTCATTTCTCTCAGCCGGTACCCACCTTGCAGACCTTTGGTAGCGAAGTGCAGGTCAATGGGATGGGACCAGTAGGCCATGTCCCCTATCTGGGGTGTGTCCACTTGTGTCTGGCCTTCCCGGACACCTGACAGGAGCTTCCATGCAGCTCCTGTAATGAACACAGGGACGGACAGGGTTGGGTGTGAGTAGCAGCCTGCAGGATGGGGTCCACTGTGGCTCCAAGACTGTTTCCCCCTGCCTGGGGTTTGGGGGTGGGGCTGACACGGTGTGGACTGTTGAACCAAATCTCTGGATGCAGACCTTGGCACTCGCCGTGCCCACCTGAAATCTCAGCACGTGGGAATTTGTTTGAGGCTTTCCTGGGCTGCCTGATGGGTTTCAGGTCAGCGCGGGCTACAGCGTGGGCCCCAATCTCTAAAGGAAAACTGGAGCGAGCTGAAGAACACCCGAGAGAGAATAAACCCGGCAGCCGTGTCAGGACGCCTTTAGTCTTAGCACACTGAAGACAGAGGCAGGCGCAGCTCTGTGAGTTCAAAGCCAGCCTGGTGTACAGAGCAAGTTCCTAGGACAGCCAGGGCTAAGACAGAGAAATCCTATCTCCAAATAAATAAAGAAATAAAAATAAAGAAAACAAACCAACAAACAAATTCGGGCACTATTCATGTCTGTATTCTGTGTTTTGCAGTGTTGGGGATGGACTCTACAGCACTAAATATGCAGGAGTTCCCTAGCAACAAGTCACAACCCCTAGCTCCTAGTTTGCCTTCTTTTGTCTGTTCAACCTTAGGCAAATTATTTTTCTCTGTCTGTTTCCTGCCTACAAATGAATGACAAATAATACAGTCTCACAGTTTTGGGGAGGACTCGTGTGTGTGTGTGTGTGTGTGTGTGTGTGTGTGTGTGTGTTATTTGAGGGGGGTTGGTTTGAGACAGAGTTTCTCTGTGTAGCCTAGGCTGTTCTAGACTTGACTTGCAGACCAGGTTGCCCTTCAACTCACAGCGATCCACCTGCCTCTTCCTCCCAGAGCGTTAGGATTACAGGTGTGCACCACCACACCCAGCTCGAGTATTAACTTTTAAAATGTTATTTGTTAACCTTTATGCATGCTGCTGGGGAGCGAGCCAGAGCCCTGTGCGTACTAGGCGCATGCTCTACAGATGAGCTGGATTCCAAGCACTGATATTTTCCTTTTTTGAAACAAGGTCTCCTATAGCCAAGGCTAGCCTCAAACCTCTTACATGGCTGAGAATTACCCTGAACTCCCTCGGATGTCCCTGCTTATGTCCCCCAAAGTGATGAGACTCCCAACCTTCTCTGCTCACCATCGGCACCCCACATCTAGAGGCTTAGTTCAGAGATTAGAGACCAGGTCAGTGCGGATGTGCCATCTGAGAGCACACCCTGACTGGCCCCAGCGAGGAGTAACAAGGCTAGTGTCCACACACTGAGTGCCGGATGCCAGATGCTAAGTGCTGTCTGGGTTTCTAAGTTCCACCCACCCCCGCCCGGCTTTCGGACTCCTTACTGTCACCACAGCTGTGTGGCCTGGATCGTGTCAGTCCCCTGAACTCACCTGCCCTCCTCCAGCACCCTCTAGCCACACTGGTCCTACTCTCTGCTCCCTTGCCTCAGGGCCTTGGCAACGGCTGTTCTTTCTTCCTGGAAAGGTCTGTTCCAGGATGCCCTGTTCCTGGCCTTTTTCATCCTAGGCCCAATTCAAGTGCCACTTGCACAGAAAGGCTTTCTCTGACCTCTGACCTCCCTATCCCAAACCATCCCATATTACATCACTCGGTTTCTTTCTTCCTAGTACTTAACAACGATCTTATTATTTTATGCTCTTTTTCTTCTCTTTGAGGCAGGGTCTCTTGCCATGTAGCCCAGGCTGGCCCCCAAACCTGCAATGTTAAGACCTCCTGGGTGCGGGAATTACAGATGTGCACCACCACACCCAGTCTTGTCTACTGGCTCAGGACTGGAAGTGTGTGCATGTGTGTCCTAGCTCCTCGGGGGCTGTGTTTTCAGCGGGTTGGATAACCTGCAAGGAAAAAACAAACAAACTAACAAACCAGACAGTATGGTCTGAGCCAGAACTTCATGGAAGAGCTGAGGAAAGCACATGGACACTTAGGCTCGGGGAGGTGGACTGAGTATTGGTTGGGAGAGGAGCAAAGCCTGGGGAGGGTACCTGTGTGGATGCCCCACTTGCAGAAAAGGCTGCTTTCAGAGAAACCGGTGGCCCCTATGATCTGCCCGATCACGTGCACTTCAGCCATGGTTCTAGGAGGGGAAAAATTCAATCACCACCCTGTGAGCTAAGCGTATTATTATTATTTCCATCAGATAGCTGGGAAAAACTGAAGCGCGTCCACTTAAAAACAGCACTGTGATTCCAAGCCAGTTCCACCAACCCACTGGCAATGTGAGCGTCACCACAGACACAAGCCACCTCCCCCAGAAAAGGCCAAGAAAAATGGGGAAGACAGTCAGAGGCTCGGAGAGCCTGCACAAATAAACCAAGGCTCAGACCCTTAGCCCCGCCCCAGGATGTGCGGCCCCGCCCACACGACTCAATGCCCCGCCCCATGGGGTCGGAGTCTGCTAAGCCTCAAGAGGCGCATGCGTCACAGTGCACGGCCGCCTTAGCTCCACCCCAGGCGTAGCGCATGCGTTATTCCTACCTCCGCGTACTTGACCGTCAGCAGCGAAAGGTTCCGCGAGGATGGCAGTTTATGGGCCTGGCCTCCTCCTCCTCTTCCTCCTTCCTCGCGGCCGCCGTTGAGCCTGGTCTCGCGCCTCGTCCAGGCCCTTCCGGGCAGATGGAGATCTAAGGCTGATGATACCTCCGCAGCCTCGCTCTCCTCCAGTGCCCCAGTTGTTGCTGGGCAACAGCAGGCTCCTCCCCTGCGCCCGCCCTGCGCACTGATGATTGGTGCGATAGCTGCCCTGTGGGGGCGGGGCCTAGTGATGGACGTGTCCTGTCCCCTTCTGTACATTTTTGGGAAAACTGCGTAGGTCTAGCTCAAGCCGCTGCGCCCCAGAGTGGGGGTCTTGGCGGGGCAGCCCCATCCGCAGTTAAGAAAGTTTAAGCGGCCGGGCGTGGTGGCGCACGCCTTTAATCCCAGCACTTGGGAGGCAGAGGCTGGTGGATCGCTGTGAGTTCGAGGCCAGCCTGGTCTACAAAGTGAGTCCAGGACAGCCAAGGCTACGCAGAGAGACCTAGTCTCGGAAAAAAAAAAAAGTTTAAGCGCCAACTGTTTCCTCTCCGTATCTTCTTCACACAATGAGCAAATCTATTGATGTTGTTTGCTTCCTTAAAAAACAAAACAAAGCCGGTCGTGGTGGCGCACGCCTTTAAACCCAGCACTCGGGAGGCAGAGGCAGGAGAATCGCTGTGAGTTCGAGGCCAGCCTGATCTACAAAGCGAGTCCAGGACAGCCAAGGCTACACAGAGAGACCCTGTCTCAAAACAAAACGAAGCCGGGTGGTGGTGGCGCACACCTTTAATCTCAGAACTTGGGAGGCAGAGACAGGCTGATGTACGAGTTGGAAGCCAGCCTGGTCTGCAGAGCGAGTTCCAGGACAGCCGGGGCTACAAAGAGAAACCCTGTCTCAAAAACCAAAGCTTTCCTGTTCAGGACCACAGTCAGGATGGAGCCAGAGCGCTTGAAAGGGTCTCCAGATTCTGACACTAGACGAAGTTGAGAAGTAGGTTTTCTTTTCCGGATCTCAAAGCTCCCGCGGGATTCTCATGACTTTCTCTGAGCTACTGCTAAGTTCATTCTTTCAGCTGCTTTTGAATGGAGGTTGAGGGACGGGGGGGGGGGGGGGGGGGGAAGGGACGGGGGAGGGCTGCGCAGGGTGGGTGGGGGGAAGACAGGGAGGGGGCGTGTAGCCTAAGGACAAATGAGGAAGACCAGGCTGGAGAGGTGGTTCAGCAAGAGCGCCTGCTGCTCTTCCAGAGGACCGGAGTTGGATTCCCAGCATTCTGTTAACTCCAGCTCCAGGGAGACCACCGCCCTCTCCTGGCTCCCCGGAGGACCCCTACACATGTGGCATGCACAAATAATAATAAAAAAAATCATATAAAAAGAAAGGAAGAAGTCCTTTTGCAAAACAAGCAATAACAACAATAACCCTCCCCCCCTTTTTTTTTCTTTTTTGCTAGGAGACAAATTTTAAAAGTGAAAACATTTTATGATGAGTACGGTGGCACGTAAGAGACTGAGGCAGGAGGATTGCTGCAAGTTCAAAGCTAGCCTGGGCTATCAAGTGAGTTCCAGGCCAATAGCCCTAATGAGGTAGGTAGCTTCTGAGGGATAACCTAAGGGGTTGGTGAGGTAGCTTCTGACCTCTACACATGAAGACACACACAAAGTGCCTTACAGTATGTGCTGCCAACACTAACACCACTTTTTTGTTCATTTACTTGCATATACAACTTTTCGAGACAGGGTCTCTCTGTGTAACCCTGGCTGTCCTGGAGTCAATCTGTAGACCAGGCTGGCCTCGAACTCACAGCGATCCACCTGCCTCTGCCTCCCCAGTGCTGGGATTAAAGGTGTGCACCACCATTGCCCAGCTAAAAATTGTTATTTGTATGGGGTGTGTTGCACGTGGTATTACGGACCCCTGTGGTAATTCTGCTTTAAAAATTCAGAGGAGCAGCCATATTGTTTTCCATGGCAGCTGTACTGTAGCTTCACACCTTGCTTTTTTTTCAGCCAGTGACTCATTTGTGAAACAGAAGGCTCTAAATCACCTTTTAGAAAAACAACATTTTTCTAAGTACGGAAAAGCGCACAAGTAATAAGTGAACATCGTGGTGGATTTTATTAACCAAATATGCCTGATATGAAAAGAAAGCAAGGGGGGGGGGTGGTGGCGGAAGTTGTGGGTAGGTTGCATAACTGTTTCCTCAGAAGGGAAACATTTCCACGTAGGACAGTGACTGTCGGGCTCAGGAACAAGGCTGGAGAGAGGGATCGGTTGTTAAGGTTGTCTGCTGCTCTTCTGGAGGACCCAAGATCAGTTCCCAGCACCCATGTCCAGCGGCTCACAGCTGCCTGTAACCCCAGAGCCAGGAGAGCTGGCTCAGTACCCTCTCCTGGGCTCTGTAGCATGTATTCAGACACACACACATAAAATAAAATAATCTGGTTTTTTTCTCCCTGAGACAGGTTTTCTCTATGCAGCCTTAGCTGTCCTGGACTCACTTTTTGTAGACCAGGCTGGCTTTGAACTCACATTGATCCGCCTGCCTCTGCCTCCCAAGTGCTGGGACTAAAGGCGTGCGCCGCCGCCGCCGCCGCCGCCGCCGCCGCCGCCGCCGCCGCCACCACCACCACCATCACCATCACCAGCATGTGGTGGTTTCTGTCCGGCATTTGGTAGCTGTTTGGGCAGGATTAGGAAACGTGGCCTTGATGGAGGACGCATTGTCACTGGGGCCTTCAAGGTTTCAAAAGACTTGTGCCACTTTGAGTCAGTGCTCTGTGACTCCTGCATGTGTGCCTCAAGATGTGAGTTCTCTGCTGCTGCGTTTCCCTGCTGCCATGCTTTCACAGTGCCACCACAGATTCCAACCCCCTGCAATTATAATCCCAAACTCTTTCTTTTATAACCTATCTTGGTCATGGTGGTTTTTTTTTATCACAGCAATAGAAAACTAATTAATACAACATTGCAAGGATTGAAAAGTTGAGGTGTCCAGGGTGGTGGTGGCACTCACCTTTAATTGCAGCACCTGGGAGGCAGAAGCAGGCGGATCTGTGTGAGTTCAAGGCCAGCCTGGTCTACAAGGTGAGTCCATGACAGCCGGGGCTACACAGAGAAACCCTGTCTCAAAAAAAAACAAAAACAAAAACAAAAAACAAAAGCAAAACAAAAAAGTCAAGGAGGCTTACAAGGCTCAGGAAAGTCCTAAAATTTACAGGATTCACAAGGCCCTTCCCCAAATTTACAAAAGGAGTAAACAATCGTTAGGAAGAGGAGGGTCTCCAGCTCAGCTGCTTTAGGGCCAGAGATGGAGCTTCAGTGAGCCACCCATGCTGAGATTTTATTTATTCATTGTTGTTGAAAAGTGCTTTGCTTAGCCGGGCGTGGTGGCGCACGCCTTTAATCCCCAGTGCTTGGGAGGCAGAGGCAGGTGGATTGCTGTGAGTTCGAGGCCAGCCTGGTCTACAAAGCGAGTCCAGGACAGCCAAGGCTACACAGAGAAACCCTGTCTCAAAAAAACAAAACAAAACAAAAAAAACAAAAAAAGAAAAAGAAAAAAGAAAAGTGCTTTGCTTTCTCCCCTTCCCCTCCCCTTACCCCTCTCCTTTCCCCTCCCCCTTGTTTTTGTAGTGCTAGGGATTGAACCCAGGGTCTTGCACATCCTGGGCAGCTGCTCTATCATTCAAATATAACTATATCCCCTGCTCTTTCTACTTCCTGTTTTCCAGGCTGGCATCCGGCTTGCTGTGTAGCACAGGATAATCTTGACCTGACCCTCCTGCCTCCACCTTCTGAAAGTTGGAATTACAAGTGTATTACTATCGTGTTTGTTTTTAATGCATTAAAGTTGGGATTACAAGTGTATCGTGTTTGTTTTTGATGCAATGCTGGGGGGCTGAAGCCAGTTTCCACTAGGTAAACACAACTGAGCTAAGTCTCCAACCCGGCCTCACGGTTTTTACCATTGCATCTCAATGATGCAGCAGAAACAGCATAAATGTGACACTACACTTTTAAAGCATCATATTGGAGGACATAGAATTCCCCAGTGAGGGGCTGGGGCGTGGCTCAGTGGTAGAGCCCCTGCCTAGAGTCCCCCAGTGAGGGGCTGGGGGCGTGGCTCAGTGGTAGAGCCCCTGCCTAGAATCCCCCAGTGAGGGGCTGGGGGCGTGGCTCAGCGGTAGAGCCCCTGCCTAGAATCCCCCAGTGAGGGTCAGAGGAAGTGGCTCAGTGGTAGAGCCCCTGCCTAGAATCCCCCAGTGAGGGTCAGAGGAAGTGGCTAGCGCACAGTTGCTTATTAGCATGACCCATACGAGAGGTCCTAGATTTTCTAGCACCACACATACACCCACAATCCACATCCTAGGCCTGTCACAAAATAAGAAATAAGATCCCAGGCCTCCTGGAAGAGGTGGGCTCTGGAGACTCTGCAAACCTAATGGTGACCACAGTTGTAAGTTGACAGGAATTCACCACCGAGACAGCATGTGGAGGATGGGGTGTCCCTGAGCTCAGTGATCTGACGGAAAAAATGGGGCTGGTAGGAATTAATGTCCCCATCCCATGAGCCTAAAAGGAAGGCCTACTTTGTGTCAGGCAGGGTTTCAGGCCTGAGGCCACAGCCCTGAACAAAAGAGAGAAAATCCCAGCCCTGTTGGAGCCGCTGCTGCTGCTGGGAGCAGGAAGGAGCAACACACAAATGGAAGACATTGGCATTTTTTTTTCCCCACACGGTGTAAGAGACTACAAAAGAAAGAGAAAGGAGCTAGAAAACACCTTCTGGGGGAAACCATCCGGTCCCCTGGCCCTGGCATTGCCCCCTCTTGTGGGTCTCCCTGACAGAGACTGAGCCAAGCGCACTCCCAGACGCCATCTGCTCTCCCCGGGAGTGGGGCCCGGTGCCAGCTTGATCGTCTGGGCTCTTGGCAAAGTTCCCTGGCGCCCTGGAGCTAGGGAACTCCACGGCCCCACTGCAGGCCCGGGGAATCCTCCTGTCTGGCCAGACGCAGGGCTCCAGGAAAGGGAGGCAGTGCAAGCTGGGTGGGCTCCCTGAAGGAGGAGGCGGGTTGGAGGGCCAAGCGTGTTCATCATCGGTTGAATAGACGTGAATTAGGAATAATGCCACCGACAAAACACATTCAGCATGTTCGCCACGCTTAACTCTACCAGGCTTTGGTAAACGTGCGGGCATTTGTTGCCACACTGAAGTTAGATCCAAATGTTAGTCCGTTGAAATGGCTCGGTGGGAAAGGGAGCTGCTGACCCTAATGATCCGAGGTGGATCCCAGGAACCCATCTGGTGGGAGAAAAGAATTAAACTCTGACTTCTACGTGTGCTTGTTATATAGCATGTGTGCACCATGCATAAAACACATAAATAAATGTCATTAAAAATAATAAAAATTGGGCTGGAGAGATAGCTCAGCGGTTGGGAGCACTGACTGTTCTTCCAGAGGACCCGGCTTCAATTCCCAGCACCCCACATGGCAGCTCACAACTGTCTGTAACTCCAAAATCTGACACCCGTAGACATACAATGCACATAATATAAAAATTAATAAATTAAAAACCCCAAAACATTAAAAATTAAAAATATGTATGTCGTAACATTTAGGAGGCTGGGCGTACGTCCTGAGTTTTCAGATGAAGAAATTCAGGTTTAGAGACGTGAAGCTATGGTCCAAAAGTTCACGCATCAAGTGCCTTGAAATGCTTGCCAAGGACCCATGTGTGGAGAGCCCAACGCTGAACCACGGACGTCGATGGCGTCTCATTTTGGACCACTCCTCAGCCTCCGTCCTTGGAAGCTTCCCTCAACCTTCCCAACTCTGCTTTTTTCCTTCCCCGGGGACCAGCAAAGAATTCTGCCTTGGTTTACAGCCTGCTGGCGTTGGTTCCGTTTGCTTACCTCAGCACAGGAGCCAGTGTCTTGGCCTCAGTTTCTCCACCTGCAAAGCAGGGGTGGAAAGGCGCCGATGAGGGAATGAATGCGCTTTTGACGGTCACGCACCCAGCATGGGGCCTGGGGTAGCATCTCATTGAAAATGCTGTGTACTCTCTGGGCAAGTTACTTCGCCTTTCTGTGCCTGTTTGCTGCCGTGTAAAAGAATTGTTCTGTGGCTGTGTGGCTTTTTGTTTTTGTTTTGTTTTGTTTTGTTTTTTTGAGACAGTTTCTCTGTTTAACAGCCCTAGCTGTCGTGGGCTCACTGCGTAGACCAGGCTGGCCTCGAACTCACAGAGATCCACCTGCCGCCTCTGCCTCCCGACTGCTGGGATTGAAGGTGTGCGCCACCACACACGGTGTGGCTGTGTATGTTTAAAGCACCCAGAACAAGGCACAAAGCTGTAGTTGATGTTATTATTGTTGTTGCTGGGCCATCTTTTTGGGTGAGGAAAGTGGGGTCCAGTCAGGAAAGGCTTGGATAACCAGGGGTCGCTCTATCTTCCTAGCAACAGGCTTGCATCTGGGCTCAGAGAGAAGCTGCGGGCTCGGGGGGGGGGGGGGCGGGGGTGCCCCAGAGTCTGAGGAGTCGAGTTGGCCTTCAAGCCCCCTTGCTGGTGCTCAGCGGAGGGGCGGAGTCTGAAGCTGTCGCCCCGCCTCTCCCCTCCCTTCCCCAGCGCGCTGCGGGGCTGGGGCTCAGAGACCCAAAGCGCAGCGCCGCAGCTCTCAGAACCACACGGGGTACCTCGGATACCCAGTCGCAGGGTTCACCTTTGCCCATCTCTGGGCGGCAGGGCAAGGTGGGCGCCCTGCGGAACCCAAGGAGGTCCGGTACCTGGCCGTGGGCGGTGAGGAGAGCAGGTTGGGACCACTGCTCCTCCCGCCCGGGGTCCTGGTGTTGCGGGGCAGGGGGTGGGGAGGGGCGAGGAAGGGATGAGGCGAGGACCTGGGCTAGTCTTGGACCGATCTGGGCTAGGGGACCGTAGAACGAGAAGGATCTTTCTGGTTGAGTGTGAACGGTGGTACAGATGCTGGCCTTGGGGGGCGTTATGAGCCAGGTGAGCTAAGGCGACAGGCCAGTGGGGGAGCCGTGTGGCGTCGTGGGCGCGGTGGAAAGGGGGCGAGGCGCAGCACAGGTCGAGTTGGACAGGTGTGTGCGATGGAAGTGGTGTGAGCTGAGGAGCGTGGCGGGGGGTGGGTGGGTGTGGGAGGTTCTGCATGTTGGGGGTGACTGAGGTTTCAGATGCAGCAAGTGTGCGGATGGATTGTGCAAGGAAGCCCAGATACATAAACCTAAGAACGGTGCCGGCTTCAGACATGTTTTGGAGGGGAGCTGCTGTCATTTTTGCACTATGTGATCAAGGAGACCTTTGACAGATGACAGGGTGTGTGGGTGGGTTTACTTTGAGAGGGGCTGGGTGACAGTGGCCCTGGGAACTGAGTGCGAGGGCTTTGTGTGTGTGTGTGGGGGGTAGGGTGGAGTTCCTGGGTCCCCGGGGGGTGAGGGATGGGTGTGTGCATTACAGGAGGAAAGCCGGGGGCCAGGATGGGTGGCACGCACCTGTGAGCCTGGGGATGGGAGTGTGTATGTGTTTAGAGAGAGCTCAGGGGACAAACGAGTGTGTAAGGCATGGTTTAGAGTGAAAGTGCAACACGTATGTATTTATGTGCATTGGTGCTTTGCCTGCATGTATGTCTGTGTGAGGGTGTCAGATCTCAGAGAACTGGAGTTACAGTTGTGAGCTGCCATGTGGGTGCTGGGAATTGAACCTGGGTCCTCTGGAAGAACAGACAGTGCTCTTAAATGCTGAGTCATTTCTCTAGCCCTTTTGTTTATTTATTTATTTATTTATTTATTTATTTATTTTAAAGAGACAATCCCAGTACTGATGGCCTGAGGCCCCGAACTGCTTTGTGAGTTAGGTAACCCCTCGTTTTATTCTCAAAGTCAGCTTTTCTTTCTGTAAAATGAGTTTTTAAAAAAGTGCTCTGAGCTCATTCATTTCTCCAAAGCCAAGGAATGTGAGTTTCCTTGTCTGTCTCCAGGAACCTCCTTCCTACCACAGCCTCCGAGCCCCCGTGGCCATGGACAGCTCCAGCATACAGGAACTCCGGCAACCCTTACTGACAAGCACCGCCTGTGATCTCCTGGCTCCCACGTCTGACAAGTCTGACAAATCAGAGCTGGGCGCCCCCTTGCCAGAAACGGCCTTTTCAGAGTCCCTGAGAGGCTGGCCGTTCCCTCTCCCACCTCTTCCTTCAGTGAGTGCTGGCCTCAGCGAGCCGGAGACCCCTGATCAGGAGGTAGGAGCTGACGGCGGAGCTATCTGCCTGCGGCTGGATTCTCACCTGTGTCGGGGCTAGCTGGGTGTCTCAAGAGTTTTTGTTTCGATTTGTTTTGAGACTGGGTTTCTCTGTGTAGCCTTGGCTGTCCTGGACTTGCTTTGTAAACCAGGCTGGCCTTCAACTCACAGCGATCCACCTGCCTCTGCTTCCCAAGTGTTGGGATTAAAATTGAGCACCACCACCACTCTCTGGCCAAGTCGCTCTTATAATGTCTTATTTCTTGCTCAGATGGTAAAACGTGTGTTTCATCTTCATTTTTACACTTTGGTTTTCTTTGGGACAAGGTCTGATATTCATGCTGGCCTGGACTCGGCTCACACTCATCTTTTTGCCTCGTCCTTCTGAGGCCCGCCTGCACCACTCTACTTGGTTTTTGACTTTTGCGAGATGGTCTCACATGGAATTGAAAATGACCGTGAATGTCTGCTCTTCCTGCCTCTTCATCCTGAGTGTTGCCTTTAGGGCAGGAGCCACCACCCACGGCTGTCCCATTTTACTTGAGGTGGGTGGGGGGTCTTGTTAAATGGCCCAGGTTGACTTTGAACTCACTCTACCGTTCAGGCAGGACGTGAAATTTCAGTTCTCTGGAGAGGACCCAATTTTCATCACTTTTTCTTAGGGAATCTTGTAGAGCTACTTAATCTGTTCAGTACAAGAGAGTCACAAACCTGCCCAGATTCAAGGGGAGGCAGAACAGACCCCACCATTGCTGATGGGAAGAGCAACAGAGTCACATCAAAAGAGCATTTGGAGCAAGGGGTTTTGGAGCAAGGGGTTTTGGCACACGCCTTTAATCCCATAACTCGGGAGGCAGAGGCAGGTGGATTGCTGTGAATTCAAGGCCAGCCTGGTCTACAAAGTGAGCCCTGGGCACCCAGATAAACCCTGTCTCGGAAACAACAACAACAACAACAACAACAAAACACCCCCCAAAACAAACCAAACACAAAACACAAAAAAAAACCCCAACAACAACAACAACAAAAAAAAAAAAAAAAAAAAAAAAAAAAAAAAAAAAAAGAAAGAAAGAAAGAAAGAAAAAAAGAAAAAGAAAAATGCTAGGCTAGGTGGCACCTGTAATCCTAGCACTTGGGGAGGCAGAGGCAAATGGATTGATGTGAGTTCAAGGCCAGCCTGGTCTCCAAAGTGAGTCTAGGACAGCCAAGGCTACATAGAGAAA
The DNA here is from genome assembly GCF_964271855.1 of Acomys minous. NCBI lineage: Eukaryota > Metazoa > Chordata > Mammalia > Rodentia > Muridae > Acomys > Acomys minous. The sequence goes on along the minus strand of NC_140502.1, from coordinate 22,246,008 downwards.
CCCTGTCTTGAAAAACAAAAAACAAACAAAAAAAATCACTTGGAACCAGGTTTAGTATGTGCCTATAACCCACCCACTGAAGTAGGACCATGGTTGAGTTGCAGATAGCCTGGGCTACAGAGTAAAAAAAGGCCCTGTCTAAAATCAAAATAAGCATGTAGGATGGAAAACACCCTGCCACACATACATAGTAAGCATCATTTTACCCTGTCTCTCATGAAGACTTTGAGAACTGTATTGTACCTCTAAGTTCCTACTCAACATTTGTGTGTCCGGTATATTTGACAGTGTGCTGACAATTTTTTTCTTTTTCTTTTTTTTGGTTTTTCGAGACAGGGTCTCTCTGTGTAGCCTTGGCTGTCCTGGACTCACTTTGTAGACCAGGCTGGCCTCAAACTCACAGTGATCCGTCTGCCTCTACCTCCCAAGTGCTGGGATTAAAGGCGTGCGCCACTACTCCCAGCTTGTGCTGACAATTTTGTTTGAACAAATTAATTTTAGGATCAATTATTTAGAGGCCTAGAATCAAAGTACCTTCTTTAAAAAAGATACATATTATGTATACAGTGTTGCACTGGCATGTACACCTGCACACCAGCTCTTACTCTAGATGGCTGTAAGCCACCATGTGGTTGCTGGGAATTGAACTCAGGACCTTTGGAAGAGCAGCCAGTGCTCTTAACCTCTGAGCCATCTCTCCAGCCCTGAACGTCTGTTCTTTTAGAGAGGATTTGGTTTGCTCCTGCTGAGCTGCCTGGAGACACCAGTAAAAGATTCTGTTCATTTTCGAGACAGGTCCTGCAACCCAGGCGGGCCTCCTCATCTTCTGCCTCGACCTCCCGAATTCTGTGAGTGTAGGCACACTTGGCTTTGCACCCATTTTGGTCAGGCTAGTGTGTTCTAGAGACTCGGGGACACTGGATTGTTTTTCATCTCTTGCAGGGTCTCATACCCAAGGTAAAGTCTGCCCCTACTTCAGATCTTTCCACTCAGGGGTTATACGCAATCATCCTATAGTTGGACCCTTGAGAATGGGCTCAGCGCCGGGCGTGGTGGCGCACGCCTTTAATCCCAGCACTCGGGAGGTAGAGGTAGGCGGATCGCTGTGAGTTCGAGGCCAGCCTGGTCTACAAAGCGAGTCCAGGACAGCCAAGGCTACACAGAGAGACCCTGTCTCAAAAAAACAAAACATACAAAAAAAAGAATGGGCTCAGCATGCTAGGGGTGGGGCTCTCTGGAGACCATCAGCATCAGCCTCCCTTCCAAGGGACCCAGGGGACAGAGAAGTCTAAAGCCTACTTTGTTGAATGCTTTTGTCCCCGGGGAGGCCTCTGGGAAGCACCTGTCTGTGGGGGTGCCATGGGAGGGAAGGTGGAGATGCCCACCCGGGCTCTCTTCTGCCCACAGGACACATCATCCTGCGATGACAGTGACTCAGACTGTGACGGGGGTGACCGCCTCTCACCACTTCTTCCCCATGACCACCTGGGCCTGGCTGTCTTCTCGGTGCTGTGTTGTTTTTGGCCTGTGGGCATCGCTGCCTTCTGTCTGGCTCACAAGGTTAGTCTGTGTTTGGGACTGGGAGGGTGCTGGGTTTAAAAAAGAAAGGAAAAACAATCAAAAGGAACCATGCTGTGCTTAAGACAGTGGAGGTGGGTGGGAGAGCAGCCTCCTTGCAGAAAGGGGTGTAACCAGACGTGGTGGTGCAGCCTGACGGTGGAGGCGCACGCCTTTAATCTCAGCACTCGGGAGACAGAGGCAGGCGGACTGCTGTGAGTTTGAGGCCAGCCTGGTCTACAAAGTGAGTCTACACAGAGAGACCCTGTCTCAGAAAAACAAAAACAATCCCAGTATTTGGGGGGAGGAGGAAGAGGAGGAGGAGGGGGAGGAGGAGTTTCAAGGCCAACCTGGCTACAAATGAAGATCTTGTCACCAAAGAACCAGATGAGAATGCGGCTCAGCAGGCGGGGTGCTTGCCTGGCGCGCATCAAGCCCTGGGTTTGATCACCAACACACAGGAGATGGAGGGACAAATATCTAAGCTCAGGGTTATCTTTGGCTATAAAGGGACCCCAGGCCAGCCTGGGTTATCTTGGACTTTGTGTCCAAAACAAACAAACACGAGAATAAAAAATAAAATAAAATAAAAGGAGGAAGGAGACTAGAAGGAAAACCAAGGCGCCTTTCATGAATCCAGGGCGGTGATGAAGGACTTGGAATTCATTCGGATTTTACCCTCGGCAAGCTAGGGAATGCCCCTGTAAATTTCCCTCCTCGGTAAATGGGAGTAATTCCTTTCACAGGGTTACTGTGAAAATAAACCGAGTTAAGATACTGGCATCTGGGAACATTCTCTTTTCTCTTTTGGAGACAAGAGCTTCTCTGTGTAGCCCTGGCTGGCCTAGAGACCACTCTGTAGACAAGGCTGGCCTAGAACTCAGAGAGCCACCTGTCTCTGCTTCCCAGTGCTGGGATCACCAGAGTGCACCACCTCCTACAGAAACATGCTTTAATAGACGCCCTGCAACCGTGCTGCCCAACTGGTGCGGCGCTGTGCTCCACCAGGTGGTCTGGAATAGCTGAACAAATGACTTATACTGAGGAGGTGGGGAGAGGGAGGGGGAGGGGACACTTTGGTTACCACTGCCCACTGCCTCTACAGACCAACAAGGCTTGGGCCAAGGGGGACGTCCAAGGGGCAGGGGCCGCCTCCCGCCGTGCCTTCCTGCTGGGGGTCCTTGCCGTGGGGCTGGGCCTGTGCGCATATGCGGCTGCCCTGGTGACCTTGGCTGCCTACCTTGCCTCCCGAGACCCGCCCTAGTTGCCCTCCGGCCCCCACTGTGGATGCAGAGGCCACCGGTCCGTCGAGCCCATGAGCAGAAGGGACGATCTTAGTGCATGTGGTGGCTGACGGCGAGGACCACATCATCCAGAAATGAGTCAGCTGGAGGCCCCCTCCCTTTCCTGGCCACCCTCCCCAGAAGGAAGCGATCTGAAATTAAAGCTACCCTGAAGCCACATCTGAGTCTGTGTTTGGGTGTGTCCCAGGTGGATAGGCGGGGGCATCTGAGAGCAGGAGGGACCAGCCTGGTTAGCCGGCTGCGGCTGGCATCGGACCTCAGAGCTAGAGGTGGGATGCTGTGGTATCTTTTTCTCCACGGCGGTCAGCAGAGAATTAGAGCCAGGTGCCCAGGTCTCTCATGTGACCCGGGATTACAGTGAACACCACTTCCTCTGCAAACTTGGCTTCTTTTCCTTTTCTTGGAGAGAAATAATCCCAGCAGCTCAAACCACCCAGAGACCATAAATCTTTTTCAACCCAGGTGACTCCCCAAACCCACTTTAACTAAGTCCCTGGGTTCCCTGCAGAATAGAATAGGCCTCGAACTCAGAGAGCCGCCTACCTCCCGCCTCTAAAGGGGCGCACGCGCCACAGCCTCGCTGCGTAAGGACGGGGTCCGTAAGGAAACACACTGGCGGCAGCAGGTAGGTGAATGTCTGCTCAGCACTTGGCAATGCACAGGGAGGAGTGACCACTAAGGAGGAAGAAAATTCCTTTCCCACTTAGCATTGCTTGCATCTGAGCACACAACTCCAAGCTAAAGATGCGCACTTCCATCTTGGCTATGGGGTGAAGACATCTGCCCAGGGCGGCAACGGTGTGTGAGCCACGCCAAGCACGTGGAGAACCAGGCCGAATGGGCCCAGCACACGGAAGCTGTGTCTGGGGCCTGCTGGTTTCCTTTCATGTGCTGACAGGCTGTTGAGGGACCTGATCTTCACAGAGACGCCCAAATGCTCGGCTCTAGTCCTCTCAGTGCCAACAGTGTGTGGGAACCCCAGCCAACTGGGGCCCAGTGACTTGTTTACATATGGGGGGCTCCCAGAATGCTGTTGTGGCCCTCAACAGCCAGAGCTCTGGGACCAGAGTCTCATGGCCCTTTGGTTTTCTTCTGCAGGCCAGCTGGTGACCTCACATAGCTAGCCACTTAGCTCTTCTGCTTGTGTCATCTTCAGATGACAACGACACCAGCCCCATTTCATGGGGGCTCTGCATGCGGCTCTCACATTGCGCTGGTGGCCTCTGAGGCCCCATGGGGATGTCTGTCCCTCCCTGCACACCTCTTTCCTTTCCTCCAGGTCTCCTCCCTGCCTGGACGCCTGGGGCTCTCCCCCACGTTACCCAAGGGCTCACACTTTCCTCCTTCGGGGCAGCTTCAGCTGCAGGGCTCTGCCTGCTAAAGCACCCCATACAGATTTGCTCTCCCTCAAGACTGCCCCTGCTTTCACTTTGGCTCTGTGAGCGCCCACAGCGGACACCTGACCCCGTGCAGCTGTAGTTACAGGTTGCTGTGAGCGCCCACAGAGGACACCTGACCCCGTGCAGCAGCTGCAGTTACAGGTGGCTGTGAGCTGCTGTGAGCGCCCACAGAGGACACCTGACCCCGTGCAGCTGCAGTTACAGGTGGCTGCGAGCTGCTTGATGTTGGTGCTGGGAACTGAACTCAGGTCCTCTGGAAGACAAGTGCTCCTAATGGCTAAACCATCCCTCCAGATCACCCTCTTTTTTAAAAATAAGAGCGTCTTGTTAGCTGGGGCTGACCCCAGAGTCACTGTGCAGTGGGAGATGACCTCTACCTGTCAAGTGGTAAGACTGTTGGCTCGTGTCACCACACCTATCTCTTATCCTGGAACATGCGACTTGGGTCTCTTGTTCTCTGTTCAGCACCAGGCAGGCCTGAGGAATGACTCGTCAGACATCTGAATCTGTGACTGTTGACTCACTCACTCAACACGGGTGAGCTCTCTTTAATGGTATTCTGGTGAGGGTAGGGAGGGTGGGATGGGACCCAGGCCTAGAAATGTCCCTGGGCCCCCTCCCCAGCCCAGCACAGGAGCCCCTGTTGCTACAGGGCCGGAAGTGACATAGGCACAGACAGAGACAACATGGGGTGCTGGCTTGTGGCAGCTGTAGGCGGTGGGCGTGGTGGTGGGAGGGGCGCCCTGCCCTGGCTTGACTTAGCTCTTGGAGTAGCGCCTCTGCAGTGATTCCCGGTAGAAGCGGAAGATGTGCTGTGAGGCGGCCTGGGCGGCAGCCAGGCACTGCTGAAGCTGGGAAGGGAGATGCCACTCAGTGCCCAAGGTTACTCCCCAAAGGAGTCCCTTGAACCTCCCGGCTCCCCCCCCCTCCTCTTACTCCTCACCACCACAACGACCATTTCCTTCTCTACCTCCTTCTAACTCCAACCTCACACGGTGGTGACATACACAGAGTGGACCTGGGCAACCCTCCTGCCTCAGTCTCCTAAGCACATCACTACACATGGTTTTATATGGACCTGGGGATAAAGCCCAGGATCTCACACATGCTAGACAAACCCTCTACCAATGAAGCTACGTCCTCAGGCTCCCTAAGCTTGAGTCCCCCCCTCTTTTTTTTTTGAGACAGGGCTTCTCTGTGCAGCCTTGGCTGTCCTGGATTCGTTATGTAGACCAGGCTGGCTTCGAACTCACAGCGATCCTCCTGCCTCTGCCTCCCGAGGGCTGGGATTAAAAGCGTGTGCGCCACCACCGCCCGGCTTGCTCCCCTCTTTTTAATATATAAATTATAGAGTGTGTGTGTGTGCGCGCGCACACATGTGTGCTTAGTTTATAAAGTGCTTGCCGGTCATGCACAAGGTCCTAAGCCACAATTTTAATCCCAGCACTTGGGAGACAGAGGCAGGTATAGCTCTGCATTCAAGGGAACATTGTGAGATCCTGTCCTAACAAGCAAAAGGGAAAGAGAGAGAGAGAGAGAGAGAGAGAGGGAGAGAGAGAGAGAGAGAAGTTCAGCCTGAGTGGGGTGGTGCATCTATCTTAAGGTCCCCAGTGGTCAGCACAGAACAATGCCACCTAGAATTCTAGGCTCCCAAGGGACACGGTGTGGAAACGTGGGTCAGTGGTCTATACCTGCATTTGTTCTCTGGCCCTGTGGCCCTAAGCCTATGTGACAGGAAAGATTTGCATCTCTAATTTCATGGCTCTTGAGGTTACTGGGTTGGGCATAGGGGCTCACACCTGTAATCAAAGCACTGTAGAAGCGGAGGCAGCAGGACTGCTGCTGAGTTCCAGGACAGCCTGGACTACATAGTAAAAAACTTATCTCAAAAAGGTACTGGGGGTTGGGGGTGGGGTGGGTGGACTGGAGAGATGGCTCAGAGGTTAAGAGCACTGCCTGCTCTTCCAGAGGACCTGAGTTCAATTCCCAGCAACCACATGGTGGCTCGCAACCATCTACAATGTGATCTGGTGCCCTCTTCTGGTCTGCAGGGGTACATGCAGGCAGAGCACTGTGTACATAATAAAGGTATTTAAAAAAAAAAAAGGTACTAGGTAGGCCTAGTGGCTCTCACCTTTACTCTCAGTATTCAGCAGGTTAAGGCAGGAGAATCACGGAATTTGAGATATCCTGAGCTACACAGTTCCAGGTCAACTTGGACTACATAGCAAGACCTTGTCTCAAACAACAGCAAAATAAATAAATAAAATAAAATAAATAAAAAAATAAAAATAAAATAAAATAAAAAGGCTCCTACCCACTTGGCTTCAGTTCCCAGGATCAACATGGCAGAAGGAGAGAACCAACTCCTTCCCGTTGTCCACAGGGATATAAAGGAGGGCTTGCTTAGGGCTGGGATAAGACGTTACGCTGACGGGTTCTGGGTTGTGCCCTCCCCCACACTGGTACCTCAGCATCGGAATAGAGCCCCTTGGTGGTGGACATGAGTAGCTTCTGCTCCACGCTGTCCAGAGCAAAGGTCAGCACGGCCCGGGCCTCCTAGGGGCAAGAGGCAGACGATATTAAGCGTCTGGGGAATCCTCCTCTCTTAAGATCTCAGGCGGTCTCAAATAGGGGAAGCTGGACCCTCAGCCTCCAGGTCACCTGCAGCTGGCTGTCTACATACTGTCCCGTGCCTGGGAAATCCTTGCCAATTTCTTCTCTTTATTTTCCTGTCCCATAGGGGCAGGGGAGCCACAGGGCCGGTCACTTCCTGGCTGCCTCTCCACGGCAACCCTCCCTTCCTTGCTAGGCACTACACAGGCAAGCCAGGGATCCAGCTCCATGGTTCCCTTGACGTTAGGCATGCCTAGTTATCTGATGCGAACCCAGGGAGCCCCAGGAGAAGCATCTCGGTCCCCACTCTCACAGCAGCAGTTGCAGTAAAAGCCACGGAGGGGAGGTGACAGCCAGGACAGAACCCGGGCACTCTACTCTGTGTGCGCATGTGCAACCAACTGCGATGAGCTCCCTGCAGGGCCCAGCTGCGCTGCTAAGATTTCTAGTCTCTCCACCTCCCTGGCTCCTGCAGCCCCTGTAGCAAGTCCTTCCCGTGGAGTGCCGAAAACAGCGTGCTTCCCTGACGGCCACCATCACGCCAGCACAGGGCTTTCCCCGCAGTCTGCTCATGACTGCTAGCAAGTTTCTTTTCTGGCTTATCCAAGGCTGAGTTGGGTTTCCAGCACGTAAAGCCGAATGAGCCTCGGTGAATGAATGGGACGGACAGCCAGCGACTTGCACAGCAGGCAGGCCCGAAGGCAGGCAAGGCCGCTGTGCTGCCGCCCTTCGCCAGCGTTAACTTTCAGCGCCTACCTTTTCTTGCTTGGTCGTGGGGTCCAGCACGAGGTTGCCGTCAGAGTCCAGGGCACAGCTGACCCCACAGAAGAGAGCTCGCATGGGCACGCCTGCATCCACCAAGGCCATGCAGGCGGCATTCAGGCAACAGGCCAGGAGCTGAGCGTCACAGAGCAGTTAAGAAAAGAGTCTTCCGGGGAGCGGGCCGCCATAACTCATACATACTTCCCTCTGCCTGCTGATGCCCGTGGCAGCACTGCTGATGGGTCAGAGTGGCCTCCTGGCAGGGTGGGTCTGCTGATGCCCGTGGCAGCACTGCTGATGGGTCAGAGTGGCCTCCTGGCAAAGTGGGTAAGTGGTTCTGGCACCAAGGAGCCGCTGTTGCTCCGCACTGGACTTGACCACCTCTCTATGAGGTGGACTGATTTTTCTCTAAGCCTTAGTCTCCCTGTGTTAAATGGGATAATGCTAGCAAACACATACACTAAAGGATGCATCAAGTATCTTCAGTGAAGCAGGGTCAGAGCGGGGTCTCCCACAGTCACACAGGGAAGACACTGGAGAAGCCAGGCCCACCACCTGGGCAGCTGTCATCCTACGTAATGGAGCCAAAGGCCAGTCTACCTGCTTGGTGCTTCTGAAGCAGAGAGCCAGAAACTTATGCCAAGGTGCAGAGAAGAGGCCACCGGCTCTGGGGTTGGACATGTCCGAGCTTGTGATTCATCTTTGCTGCCACCTTGTTCCCTTGGATGAGATACTGCTCCTCTCTGAGCTTGTTTCCTCGTCTGAGGAAGAACATGCCGAGTCCTTGGGCTCTCTAAGCAGAAGGCCTGAGCGTAGGCCCTGGGAAAGGACTCAACACTATGAGGTGCTCACGGTGAGGTGAGCCCTGCTTGCTGGTTTTTAAAGATTACAGTTACTATTTGTGTGAGTTCAGGGGCAAGTGTACGCTGTGGTGTTCACGGGGTAGTCAGGGGGACCGAACTCAGGTCCTCAGGCTTGGCAGCAAGCACCTTTACCCACTGAGCCTTCTTGCTGGCCCTTGATTTCTGCTCTTCAGGAGCTGCTGCCTGGCACAGGTACTGGGCGGCTGAGGGTGCAGGATCATCAGAAGGGAAGCAGCAAGGTAGCTTCGGGCACTTCCTGGAGGAGGGGATTGGGGAAAGGATACAGAGCCAGCGTCGCTCACCACCTGCAGCACCACGGTGATGGAGGTTCGGGGGTGGAGGGCCCCCAGAACTACTGCTTCACAAGTATTCCTGATCAGTCGTTCCCGGCTCTTCTCTGCCACGCCTGAGGAGACAGAAAGCTGTCAGGCAACTCCCTCCCCGCCAGCATCCCACTCTGCTCAACCCAACCTCTGGAGGGGGAGACGTCAGGAAGCAGCTGTCAGTCTCAGCCTGGGATGGCGTGAGCACTTCCAGGAGAGAGCAGGCAAACCCGAGACCTTCTGAGGAACGGCTGCTATGGCCAGCCTTGGCCAACGGCCCACCAGCCAGCCACCCAAGGAGGAACAGCCAGACGTGCCCACGTCCTGTGCTACTGCCCATATGTCCTCCTATCAGAGCAGGCCCGTCCCACAGCACACAGGGAGACGTGGCAAAGGGGCAGACGAACACGCTCACGGAAAGGAGGAGAGATGGAGGCAGAGAAGGGGAGGAGGAAACGGAGACAAGCTGCTCAAGAGAAGATGGCTCTGGTGGTCCAGGTCTGTAACCTCAGGGCTTGACAAGCTCAGGCAGGGGGGACCAAGAATTTGAGGGCAGCCTAGGCTGCAAGGAGAGCTCGGTCCCCGCCACGCAGCCTTAAGTTCACTAGGGAAAGGCTGGCAGTGGCTCGGGGACTAGGATGCTTGCAGGGAGCCCACCAGTGAGGACCTAGGAGGCTAAGCTCAGAAGCAGACCCCGCTAGTGAGAGGCCGACACTGTGACTCCCTGGAAGAGCATCTGGCTGGCGGGGGTGCAAGCTCTGGATTCCATCCCCAGTGCAGGAAAATCTAAGACAAAACAAAACAAAAACAAAAACAAACAAACAAACAAACAAACAAAAAGCTGGGCCAAGAGGGAGGTGAGCATGGTGGCGGAGACTCAGTGAGGCCAGTGTCGAGAAGTCAGATGAGGTCCCGACAGGATAATCTTTTGGGAGGGGCGGGGGGGCGGGTTCGGTAAAGTCCAGGTACCAGGTAGCCCGATCTTTGGTCTCAGGATCACTTCGAGTGTGGCCTTGTTGAAGATTTCTTTGCTGACTTTCACCTCAGCCGGCCCGTACACTCCAGCCAGGACAGAGGTGTCACCTGCGGGGGACATCAGGGGAGGCCTTGGACACACTGTGCAGCCTTTACGGCTTCTTTTCTCCCCTCTCTCATCTTTAAGTGGGGGTCACCACAGCACTTCCCTCGCGGCACTTTTGTTACGATCCTGTGACAATGACTCACAGAAACAGGAGGCCCCGAGTCTCCCGGCATCGTGTAAGGAGATGAAATAATGAAATAAGTAGCAATTTTAAAGAGATACAGTTCACTTGAAAGATACAGGATGCTGGCCAGTGTGGGCAGAGCTTACTACAGGCGTCAGGCACTGTCGGTTTTGAGAGGTAGTTGGGGGCTGGAGAAGATGACTCGGGGCGGGGGGGGGGTCAGCTCGCATTCCGCTCTTCCAGGGGACTAGAATTCAGTGCCTAGCATCCACGGATCAACACCCTCTTCGGCCCTTTATGGGCAACAAGCACCCACATGGCTCTCACATCCATCCCAGCGTTTGCCAGCCAGAGACAGGAGGATCAGGGATTCCTGACCACCCCTTGGCTCCATACCGAGTTCGAGGCCACCCTGAGCCACAAGAGAGCATTTCATACACCGACCAAACAGAAATCCCATATTAGATATAATCAAACCATACCAATAAAAACATTTATGGCTTACAGCACTGTCAGACCATCCTTGGCCCTCGTGATTTTGATAGCATCTACAGGCTTCATAGACGCCATCTATGACGTGAAGACGCTGTAGTCAAACAGAGCTTCCCGCCTGTTTCTGACCATAACTCTTAGCCACTCACTACACTTCACAGCACAACTCCAAACTGATACGTGTTTAAGTGTGACTACAGTTCCTGGGAACCCAGCAGACTGTCCTGACCTCCTCTGGCACCACAAACATCCGTAAAAAAATAAAATAAAATAAAATAAATAATAATAATAATTTAAAAACCAAGAGGTTGGGGATGTAGGTCTACGGTAGAACATTTACTTAGTATGTACAAAGTTCGGAGCAAAAAACAAGATGGCCAGCCTACACAGGCGGGTTCCTGGCCCTGTAGGTTGTCTCTATGTTATTGTTTTTTCCAGACAGGGTTTCTCTGTGTAGCCTTGGCTGTCCTGGACTCGCTTTGTAGACCAGGCTGGCCTCGAACTCACAGTGATCCACCTGCCTCTGAAAGCTTTTTCCCACCTTTCTTTCTTTTCTTTTTTTGAGACAGGGTTTCTGTGTGTAGCCTTGACTATCTGGACCCGCTTTGTAGACCAGGCTGGCCTCGAACTCACAATGATCCGCCTGCCTCTGCCTCCCGAGTGCTGAGATTACAAGTGTGCACCACCACCACCTGGCTTTTTTCTTTTCTTTTGTTGGTTATGATCTTAGCCTTTAACAGCTGAACCATCTCTCCAGCTCCCATCAATTTTTGTTTGTTTTTGTTAATTTTTTTTTTCTTGGTAAGCTAACTGTGCTGGTTAGTTGGTTTTGTTTTGCCAACTGAGCATAAGCTAGACATATCTGCAAAGAGGGAATCTCACTGAGGAACTGCCTCCATCACACTGGCCTGCAAGTCTACAGGGATGGATATATATATATATTTTTCTCCCACCTTTCTTTTTCGCTTTTCTCAAGACAGGGCCTCACTGCCTGATCCTGTAGGGCACTTTATTGACTAATAATTGGTATGGGAGGGCCCAGTTCACCGTGGGCTGTGTCACCATTGGGCAGGCGGTCCTGGGTTGTATATGAACACAGGCTGAGCTAGACACGAGGAGCAAGGGCTTGTCCATGGTCTCTGCTTCAGTTCCCACCCCCTCCCTGGACTGCGACTTGAGATATGTAAGCCAAACGAGTCCTTTCCTCCCCGGATCGCTTTGGGTCACAGTCCTTGTCACACTCAGAGAATCCTAACGAGGACAGGTTAAAAAAAAGTCACAGGGGTCACTGTGTCACTATCACCTATACCCGTCGCCTGCACTGCCTGCCAGCACCAGCACCCACCCCACAGTGTGTTTCTGTGGTTTATATAAATTTGCTGGAGCCTTTGAGGTCACAAGTGTCTGGAATATGTATTTTAAAAGCATGCAAAATCTCCCACTTGCACTGGAGCCCTGTGGGTTTAGAGTTTTAGAATACGGGAGGATTGCCGGGCGTGGTGGCGCACGCCTTTAATCCCAGCACTCGGGAGGCAGAGGCAGGTGGATCGCTGTGAGTTCGAGGCCAGCCTGGTCTACAAAGTGAGTCCAGGACAGCCAAGGCTACACAGAGAAACCCTGTCTCGAAACACCAAAAAAAAAAAAAAAAAAAAAGAATACGGGAGGATTGCCCCCCTCACCCCCGCAAATTTATTGTGTATACAAGTATTTTTTGCCTGCATGTGCACCTGCCCACCAGAAGAGGGCGCCATATCACATTATAGATGGCTGTGAGCCACCATATGGTTGCTGGGAATTGAACTCAGGACCTCTGGAAGAGCAGCCAGTGCTCTTAACCTCTGAGCCATCTCTCCAGCCCTCTCTTTATTTCTTATCTCCCTAGAGATGTGAGATACATGAACTCAGCAAGTGAGCTAAGCTGAGGGCCGGCCTGGGACAAGAATTACCGTACAACTGTGGGTGCTCGACGGCAAATGCTCTGAGCTCCGACAGCATCCGCCCTGAAACCAGAGGTGACGCAAGCAGGGTCAGTCGTGTATCAGATCTTCCTTTCTGTCCGGCCGTATACACTGTCCCCCCCTGAGCAAGAGTCTCTCTCCATCATCTCTACGACATGGCTACAGACATTTTCTGCTCTCTTTTTTCCAACACTCATTTTCTTTTGTAATTATGTGTATGGTGTGTGTGTGTGTGTGTGTGTGTGTGTGTGTGTGTGTGTGTGTGTGTGTGCGCACGCGCACGCAGAGGCCAGAAGAGGGCTTCAGAGCCCCTGGATCCAGAGTGACAAGTGGCTGAGAGCTGCCTGAATGTGTTTCTTCAGCCTGTTTTCTTCTTTCTTTCTTTCTTTTTTTTTTTTTTTGATTTTTGAGACAGGGTTTCTCTGTGTAGCCTTGGCTGTCCTAGACTCCCTTTGTAGACCAGGCTGGCCTGGAACTTACAGAGATCCACCCGCCTCTGCCTTTGGAGTGCTGGTGTGCGCCGCCATGTTGCACAAGAAAACTGCTGAAGAGTTGTCACCACTCTGTCTTTTCTCCTGCTCTCTGACCCCACCACTACGCTGCACTAGAAGCAACCACCTCCAGCTCATTAGCCCTAAAGTGGTCAGCCCTTACATCTCACCATCGTCAACTTCAACTCACTGCTCTCTCTCTCTCTTTTTTTTTTTTTTTTTTTTGGTTTTTCGAGATAGGGTTTCTCTGTGTAGCCCTGGCTGTCCTGGACTCACTCTGTAGACCAGGCTGGCCTCGAACTCACAGTGATCCGCCTGCCTCTGCCTCCCGAGTGCTGGGATTAAAGGCGTGGGCCACCACCGCCCGGCTCACTGCTCTCTCTTAATCTGTCTTGGGTAGTTAGGTTCCAGGAACTCTCAAAACTGACTGACCCGCATTGGACACAGCACTGTACGGATGTGAGTCAGGAGACGTCCCTTTTCTCTGTATACTCATTTACTCCGATGAGATGCGTATACTAAGCAAAGGCACATTCTTCTCAGATGATGGGATGGGTGAAGGAGAGATACTTGTCAGCCCAGGATGGGAAGATCGCGTTCAACTTGGGGAGCATTTACCTGGGTAAATCCTCTGCCACAGTAATTATATTTAAACCAGTGGTGGTAATGTGTCTGTCTCAAAGGGTATTTATGCAAATGAACACCTTAGCCTCAACCGGTGACGTGTGGACCCAGAAGTGGCGTCTGGGAAGTAATCTAGCCAAGAGGAATATATTTGCCTTGGTGAGATTTCACCTATCCTGGCATATTCACTCTTAAAGAGTGTGGTCTTGCCCTCGATTTCTCCCGAGAGGCATAGACCAGTCCGGGAGGTATTTCTTTTCGAGTCCGGTGGGCGCACTCGCTTGCACGCCCACCACACGGTAACCGCTCTTCGCCACCAAACCCGACTAAAGGCGAGGACGGGGCGCGCGCGCGCGCAGTTTGAAGCTGGTTGGGTTCGTACCTTGCAGGAAAGAAGCAGATCCATCCGGCCGGGACAGCAGGTTCTGCTCGCAAGCAAAGTGCCGGAGGCTGCAGACTGGACTTCGAGGGCTGGACTCCGCGCCGGGGTCAGCGTGTACCTTGGCGTCTGCGCTCTTGGCTACCTCCATAGCCGCTGACCACGCGCGCCGCGGCGGCTTCCGCCAGGGCGTGCGCGCGCGCGCCTACCGCGCATGCGCCGACTTAGGACACGCCAGAATTGGCCCGCGCACGTGGCTCAACGTTTACCAACAATCCGGTTCCGCCCACCTCCGCCTACTAATCCCTGCACAGCCATTGGACAATCGGGGGTGAGGGGCGGGGCTTGGAGCGGGCCCATTTTCCTCAAGGCCCCCGGGCCCTAAACCCATGAGGGTCTAGTCAGGTCGTCCTGTTTCTTGCCTGACGTTGGGGCGGCCGTGAGCGGACGATTGGAGCGATTTTAGAGGGTGGAAAATTGGGATCTGAACTCACTTACGCGTCTTTGACGCAGGGTTGTTGGAAGCAGGTGGCTCCATCGGCGTCGTGGTGCGGCCGGTTGAGTAAGGCATCGGCTGGGGCAGCCGGACGTCTAGGCAAGTGGGAAAGGAGGAGTGGTTATTAGTCAAGATGGCGGGGGCAATGTCTGTGGCCAAGTTCTGGAGGCCGAGCCGTGGCCTGGGCCAGGCTGCCTTCCTGCTGCTGGGGCGGCCTGGGGCTCGGGGCTTAGCTATATCCGTGAGTACCTGGGCCCAACATGATCTTTCATGAGGAGGAATAGAAACGTCAAGGTTATTCTTCTTAACCGTGTTTTGGGCGGCGGGGGGGGGGGAGGGGGAGTCACCGCGGCCGGTGAAGGAAGAGCGGACTCAAAAGGGACTCAGAAGGAAAAGGCCCGGGACACTTGTTGGAGAGACATTCAGGGCAAGAATCCCTTCGGAGTTAGAGCGAGGCATTCATGTCCTTGTGGATCTCGAGGGAAGGGGACAAGTCGGGGATGGAGGAGGAGGGGGAGGGGGAGGGGGAGGAGGAGGGGGGAGGAGGAGGAGGAGGAGGAGGAGGAGGAGGAGGAGGAGGGGGTGGGGGTTGGAAGGGCAGCTGAGGTTTGCATAGGGCCCTGCACTTATTTATTCCTTTACTTAAATTCCGATCGTAAAGCGAGTTGAACAAGAAAACGGTTTGATTCTCGTTTGTCCGTCCCCCCCCCCCCCAATCAAGAGTCAAGGCGAGGGACCCCGGCCGTGACTGTTGTTCACAGGAGATGGTCGTGAAGGGAGGCAAAAGGCAAGTCCAGACATGGTCTTCCGCCTACCTTAGGTTTTGAGACGGGGTCTCTCTCGCTCTGTCGTCCAGGATGGCCTTTACCTCACTCAGGTGCCCAGACGGCCATCACAGTGGAGACAGTCCCGTTGTCTCCCAAGGCCTGGGATGGCAGGCGTGACTCACCGCGCCTGGCTGCCCGCCTTGCTTGGGGGGGAAAAAAAAAACACTTGAGGAAAGCTCAGCCTCCTGCTGAGGGCAGGATAAACGCTTCCAAAATGCTGTTTGCGCTCTGGTGATGTACCTCAGAGAGAGACATCGTGCTGGCCTAGTGTGGGATGCGTCCAGGATTTGGCTCCTAGCCCTCTCTGTTTGTCTACATGGGTACCGTGACGCATGACTGAGCCCAGCCACTTGGGAGGTAGAGGCGGAAGATCAGGAATTTGAGGCCAGCCTAAGCTACATGAGACCCTGCCTCAAAACAAACAAAACCCCCAAAACAAAAATACAAAACAAGACAAACCCAAAAAGGTTAAAAAAAAAATTGAGGGGCCTGGTGTGGTGGCGCGTGCTTTTAATTCCAGCATTTAGGAGGCAGAGGCAGGTTGATCTCCGTGAGTTCCAGACCAGCTAGAGCTACGCAGTGAGACCATGTCTTAAAAAAAGAAAAATCTTGGTGATGCCTGGTTAGAGAGTTCTAAAGTAAAAATCCAACGAAAACAGGCCTGGTTAAGCGCTTGGGTTCTGGGGCTGGAGCACAGGGTTTTGCTTTTTTTTCTTTTTTTGGTCTGTCACTTTCCAGTTTGGGGCAAGGCACTGCACCTTGCACCTCTCTGTACACTGCCAGTAGCGGCCACTTCACAGCGTCGCCGTGGAAGTGCCCGCTTGTGACGGCGCTGCACGTTGGACGCAGCACAGAATGTCGGCCTTACGTAGCGCTGAGGATAGAGACGTCAGAGATTGGGAGAGGAAAAGGTGATGGGGGAGGGGCACATGGGGGGGGAGCGGAATGAGGGAGCTGAGCTGGCAATGCCCTGGTGAAAAATAGTTCGTAGGGCAAAGAAGCTGGGTTATACGGGCAGAGGCTCTGGGTAGGAACAGAAGGGGGTAAGCAGAGGTGAGAGGGCGGGCTAGGAGTGAAATGTGGGTACCCAGGAAGGTTGTCAGCAGGAGCAAGCAAATATAGAAAGGTTGGGGGGGGGAGGGGGAAGGAGGGCAGGGGAGGGCGGGCTCCTGCTTGTGTGCTGTTCCTCATTGGCTGGGCAGGTAGGCTGAGCGTGGAGCAGAAGTGAGGTAGCCTAGGGAAAGGTCACCGCGGCTGATTAAATCTGTTTGCCTGCTGGCTCCGTCCTCTCATTTCTTTACTTATTTGAGAGGTCACTTGGGAGAATGGCAGGAGGGAGCAGTCTCTAGCTTTCACTGGTTTGTGTATTTAAGGTTTTCTGTTTCTCTCGCCCTTTTGGTCAGTGTCTTTATGTATCCCAGGCTGGCCACCCAGCTCATTATACATAGCTAAGGATGACCTTGAATGTCTGCTTGTCCTGCCTCCATCTCAGTGTTGGGCTTGGCATGGCGCCCCATCGTGCCTGGTTTTATGTGGTGCTGGGGATTGAACTCAGGACCTACACATGCCAGGCAGGCACTCCACCCGCTGAGCTACGTCCTCAACCCCTTCTCTCTTTTCTCCCTCTCTTTCTCTTTCCGTGTGTGTGTGTGTGTGTGTGTGTGTGTGTGTGTGTGTGTGTGTGTGTTTCTTGTTTTGTTTTTTGAAACAGGGTTTCTCTGTATAGTTTTGGCTGTCCTGGACTCTGTAGACCAGGCTGGCCTCGAACTCACAGTGATCCACCTGCTTCTGCCTCCCGAGTGCTGGGATTAAAGGCATCTTTCTTTTCTTTTTTTTTTTTTAAGGTTTATTTATTTATTTATTATGTATACTTTGCTCTGCCTGCATGTACACCTGCAGGCCAGAAGAGGGCATCAGGTCACATTATAGATGGTTGTGAGCCACCATGTGGTTGCTGGGAATTGAACTCAGCACCTCTGGAAGGGCAGACAGTGCTCTTAACCACTGAGCCATCTCTCCAGCCCTGGCATTTTCTTATGTATGTATGAATTTATTTATTTTTACTTTTTTTTTGTTTTATTGAGGGCTTTTTCTCTTTTTAAAGTTATTTTTCTTTTTTTTTACATATACATTTGTAATATATATATAAAATAAACTACCTACAGCAAGAAGAACCATGAGACAATCAGGAATTATATAAATGTTACATTCATAGTGTTTTGGCTATTTGTATTTGGCCAGAAGTCCAGTGCACTATGCATTGCATCACAGGGCCAGGTTTTTTTTTTTTTTGTTGTTGTTGTTGTTTTTTTTGAGGGTTTTTCTGTGTACTCTTGGCTGTCTTGGACTTGCTTTTATTTTTTATTTTTTTATAGATTTTAAAAAAAGATTTATTTATTTATTTATTTATTTATTAATTAAGTATACAGTGTTTTGGCTGCATATACATCTGTGCACACCAGAAGAGGGCACCAGATCACATTATAGATGGTTGTGAGCCACCATGTGGTTGCTGGGAATTGAACTCGGGACCTTTGGAAGGACAGGCCGTGTTCTTCATCTCTGAACCATCTCTCCAGCCCTGGACTTGCTTTTAGATCAGGGTGGCCTCAAACTCAAAAAGATCCACCTGACTCTACGTCCCTGAGTGCTGGGGTTACAAGTGTGTGCCTCCATGCCCGACTTATTTTTACTTTTTAAAATTTTTTTATTTTTTTTTTGAGACAGGGTTTCTCTGTGTAGCCTTGGCTGTCCTGGACTCGCTTTATAGACCAGGCTGGCCTGGAACTCACAGTGATCCTCCTGCCTCTGCCTCCCAAGTGCACCACTGCACCCAGCATGTATTTTTCACTCCACTGAGTCCAGTTATGTTGCCCATATACGAATTGGTGTAGACTCAGCCACTGGGGCCTGGGGAACCTACTAGTGGCCTAAAGAAAAATGACTCTTCCTTCCCTGGCAGCCAGCAACTGCTACTAGCTCTTTAGCTGAGGATGGGTTAGGGAGCCCCTCCCCTAACCTTGCTGGAGCTTTTAACTGGCTTGATCTTGTGCAGCTCTTGGGATTAAAGGCATGCGCTACCACACCCAGTACTTGTGCAGATCTTTTATAGGTGACCACAGCAACTCCCCCGTCCTCCAGTTCCTTTTTTTTTTTTTTTTTTTTTTGAGACAGGGTTTCTCTGTGTAGCCCTGGCTGTCCTGGACTCACTCTGTAGACCAGGCTGGCCTCGAACTCACAGCGATCCGCCTGCCTCTGCCTCCCGAGTGCTGGGATTAAAGGCGTGCGCCGCCACCACCCGGCTTGTCCTCCACTTCTTTTGTTCTTCCTGTCCCCTTTCACAGTGTCCCCTGAGCTGGCAGGGCGTGGTTGTTATTGTGTCATTTACAGCTGAGCACCCGCAGTCATTTACTCAGCACAGAGCAGTCATGTGGCTGCATCAGTCACTACTCACCTGAGTAAGATGATGGATATGAAGCTGATGATGCTGAGGTAACTGGTTAGAATTGTGACTGTTTCTTAAAAGCTGTGCTAAGAAAGCTTGCTGTTTTCCTGTGATATAGAAAAGCTTGTGTTACCAGGATAATAAAAGTCTTTATACCGTTTAAAAAAAGAAAAAAAAGAAAAAAAAAGAAGAAGCTTCTCTGGCCAAGGTCGGGAGCATCACAAATCTGTGCCTATAAGCATTAATATTTTGCAGACAGTGTGACAACATGGCCACTTAGGAAGACAGCATCCACAGGCGGTCTCTAGTTCCTGTGGCTTCCCCAGCCATGTGTTTGGACAAGGGTTACAGTACCAGATGTGGCCTCCTGCCTGTGGAGCTGGCCGCCTGTCCAGTCACAATCACTGTGAACTGGCGCAGGCGCTCGGGGTGAGCCTGCAGGGCCTCCACAGCTGCAGGCAGATCTACCACACGGCCCCATATGCCCAAGGATCGTGTGTCTTACTACAGTGACACCTGCACATCCGAGGTCATCACTGCTCCATTGACAGTAGTTAGGAAACGAGATCAGCTGAGATGCTCATTAACTGACAGATAGATAATGGCAAATTGGTGTGTGTGTGTGTGTATGTACACATACATACACGCACACATATATACTCAGATACGTTCACACAATGGATATTACTCAAGTATAAAGAAAACTGAAGCCATGAAATTTGCAGATAAATGGATAGAGCTGAAAAAAATTATACCAAGTAAGGTCACTCAGGCCACAAAAGACAACCATTGTACTTTCTCATGTGTCAAAGTGCACGGGAGGCTCTGGCCTCAGATCTTTTATGTTTTTACCATGATGTACGTACGGAAGCTAGGAAAGTAAAGAAGGACCGCAGGCGGGCAGCGAGGAGGGCAGCAGAGGGCAGTGAAATGGAGGTGGAGAGGGGACGCTGCGGGCACAAGGGCCCCAGCAGCAGTGCTGTGACGGGGCTGGGGACATGAGGCCAGGCAAGGGCACACAAAGTGACGTGTGCAGAACCTATGATCTTGCTGTCCAAGTGAGCAAAATACAGTGAGGGGGACAGTGGCACATACGTGCTGTGGAAGAACAGGCAGAGCTGCCGGGAGCCAAAGGCTGAGAGTTCACACAGGGACAGGGGAGTGGGGTGGGCAGCCAGGACCAAGATTGTATGAAGAAGCCTTGTGAAGCCCCAGTAATGTTCAAGCTAATAAAAATTTTTTTTTTCCTTAAAAAGAACGTTTAAACAGAAGTCCCTCAGTAAACACTGTCGCTCCCAGAAGACAGGATTATTGAATGACAGCCTCAGTGTCAGGCACGGTTGTTATCAGGGAGGCCCCAGAGGTGGCCAGAACTGTACAGGACCCTGTTGCTGAAGGGACCCCTTTAGTTTGGGGGCACAGAGAAAACTTTTTTTTTTTTTTGAGACACAGTCTCACTCTGATGCAGGCTCATCTGGAGCGCACTGTATAGCCTGTGATGGCTTTAAGACTGGTAGCATTCCTCCTGCTCAGCTTTCCAAGGGGTGGGGTTGCAGGCATGAGCCACTGGTTGGACGGTGCAGCTTTATCCCGATGGCGCTGAGGAGCTGAGCTCTCGGGAGGAGGGTCAGGAGGGCGTGCAGCTGGGGCTTTGTTAGAGCCTCAGGAAGAGGCACCTGGAGCCCTCCTCTCCCCACCTCTCCCTGGCCACTGCTGCCCTGGGCTGCGGCTGCATTTCATTGTCCGGCTTCCCCCTGATGCTGGAGCAGATGTCTCTGCTGCTCAGGGAGAAGAGGAAGGAAACCACACTGTGGGAGTCGGCCCGACGTGCTGGCTGTGAATCTTCCCTGCAGGCACACACACACAAAACACACACACACACACACAAAACACACACACAGAAACCACACACACACACACACAAAAGAAAAAACAAAACAAAAAAAGAGAAAGAAAAGAAAAAGAAAAAACCCAAACCCCAGAACTCTTTAACTACTCCCGTGGGTGGGAATGCTGTGCAGCTGGCACAGAGCTGTGAGTTCAGTCGCCAGCCCTGCAGCTACTGGGTATGGTAGTGCATGCAGGGAGGGGGATGGGAAATCACCCTTAAGGCAAAAAAAGTGGCTCAGAGAGTAAAGGCAGCTACTGTCAAGCCTGGTGACTTGTCTCCAGGACCCACCTGGAGGAGAGCAAATCGGCCCCCACAAGTTATCTCACGTTTGCACGCACAATAAATACAAATGTAATTTTAAAACTTAAAATCAAACCCGCTCTCTGAAGCATTGTGGCCCTCCCTTGTGGGTGGGCGGGGTTCCTAGGGCGCTGGAGTAAGGTTAGAGCCAGGTCCCGCTCTTCATCATGAGTGGGCCTGCTTCAGGCACCTGGTCCCGGCCTCGGTGCTCTGGGAAGGCGCTCCTGATGCTGTGTACGTGCTCAGTGGGTATTGTGAGCCAAAAGGAGGCTCTTACGGATGTCGCTCCTGTTGTGCTTACCCTGTAGCCTGGAGGCTAAGTGTACCGAATTATACACTTAGCTAAAATAGGATGAGGTTTGGTGGTGGTGGTGGTGGTGGTGGTGGTGGTGGTGGTGGTGGTGGTGTGTGTGTGTGTGTGTGTGTGTACACGTACACACACCCACACCCACACACACCAATTTGCCATTATCTATCTGTCAGTTAATGAGCATCTCAGTAGACACCGTCCATGGCTGGAAGGTGCAGTTTTAGCCCGATGAGGGTGAGGAGCTGAGGTCTTGGGAGAAGGGTCTGGGGGTTGTGTGGCTGTGGCTCTGTTAGGTGGGTCAGGAGGAGGGACCTGCCTCTAACCTCCCGCACCCCAGCGCCCTGGGAACCCTGCCCACCCCACAGTGAGGGTCAGAGCGCTACAGAGAGTGGACTTGTTTTTATGTTTTTAATTCCACTTTCATTTATTGTGCATGCGTGAGGTAGCGTGTGGGAGCTGATGCTGTCTCCCCTCCAGGTGGGTCCCCAGTGTAAAGGCCTTACCTGGGTTGCGTTGTGATTCTAGCAGAGAGAAGACAGTTTTGCAAACTGTGGTGAAGCTCTAAGTGTAAACTTCAGATAACAGCATCGTGTTGCAATGTTAAGTGGCTGGACCCCCAGGGGTGTTAGCTGATGGCTTAAGAAATCTGGCTGGGTTTTTCACATTATGAAACACTTTGTGACTGCCAGTTTCAACACACAAAGTGCAGTGCACTGCTGTGAGAAATGGGGAAACTGAGGTTCAGTCTGACTGTGGAGCCGTGGGCTCCAAAGCCTAACTCCCTCCCAGCTGCCAGGGAGAGGGAGGAAGCTCAGACACTTCAGTGTGGCGACACTCACGCAGTCCCCCCTGCCCCCCAGCTCAGACACTTCAGTGTGGTGACACTTCAGTGTGGTGACACTCACGCAGTCCCCCCTGTCCCCCAGCTCAGACACTTCAGTGTGGCGACACTCACGCAGTCCCCCCTGCCCCCCAGCTCAGACACTTCAGTGTGGTGACACTCACGCAGTCCCCCCTGCCCCCCAGCTCAGACACTTCAGTGTGGTGACACTCACGCAGTCCCCCCTGTCCCCCAGCTCAGACACTTCAGTGTGGTGACACTCACGCAGTCCCCCCTGGCCCCCAGCTCAGACACTTCAGTGTGGCGACACTCACGCAGTCCCCCCTGGCCCCCAGCTCAGACACTTCAGTGTGGTGACACTCACGCAGTCCCCCCTGTCCCCCAGCTCAGACACTTCAGTGTGGTGACACTCACGCAGTCCCCCCTGGCCCCCGCCCCCCTCCCCCCCCCCCCCCCCCCCGCAGCCTCTCACCAGGACACTTGCTTTGGGCTAGGGTCTGAGGAGCTAGGCTCAGCCCCACCACCTACTTCATCCACACTGGCCACTGTTTTGTTTGTTTTTGAGACTGCGTCACACTCTGTAGTCCTAAGCTGGCCTTGAACTTGCTCCGTAGAGCAGGCTGGCCTCTAACCCTCCTGCCTCTGCGTCCTGAGAACTGATGGTAAAGGCGTGCACTGCCACACTCAGGTGTTTTGCTTGGAAATATCTCTAGTCCAATATTGTTGACCTAACAAGAAACTTACGTTTTGAGGGGGAGGTGGCCATGCATGCCACTCTGCAGCTGAGAGGACAAGTTTGGGGTCCCTGAGGTCAAACCATCAACCTTGAGTCCGTCAGGCGCGGTGGCAAGTGCCTTTGCCAGATCACACATGTCTCTGGCGTTGGCCTTGAGCTCTGCGTCTGGTCTTGACCCTTATCTTCCTGCCGCCACTTCCTGTATGCAACAGCACGTCTGGCTTTTGTTTCATAGTGTTTTCAGTTCTGGGACTAAAACCGTGGCCCTGGAGGATGCTGGGCAAGTGTGCCACTGTGGAGCTTCCCGCCTCGTGCCTGTGTAAAGATCTTACCTGGGTGACATTGTGATTCCAAGGCGCGAGAAGACCCTGTCGCGAGGCCCACAAGTGTTCCCGTCACCCGAGCAGCTTTGTCTGATAGACTGTGCAAGGCTGGAGAAAGCAGGTCCTAAGGGACAAACGGTTGCACCATCTGTTCACAGTAGCTTCTCTTGCAGGGGACACAGGGGTGGTGACAGTGGAGGGGAACTACCTGACAGTGAGCACCAGGCCCCGTGAGCTTGTTTTCCCCGCCTGACCTAGCTCCTCAGGCAGGTGTGAGACTGCACGTTTTAGTTTCCATCGGCAAAACCAGAGAAGTGCGTCCTGCCCTTGGCAAGGGTTAGAGAGAGATGTGTTGTTTTGGTTTTGAGACAGGATCTCGTGCGCTCTCTGTAACTGGGGACAGCTGTGAGCTCCCAATCTGCCCACCTGCACGTCCGCGTGCTAGGATTGTGCGTGTGGGCTTTGCTGTGTAGTCCCGGCTGGCCCGGAACTTGATGCAGTCCTCCTGCCCCTGCGTATGAGGCTAGAGGTTGCTTCACCATGCCGGGCTTTGTGTGTGTGTGTGTGTGTGTGTGTGTGTACTGAGGCCGGAGGCGGCAGAGCCCTCAGGGGCTAGAGTTACAGGAGAATTGCAAGCGGCCTGTGTGTGCTGGGAATTGAACTCAGGTCCTCTGGAAGAGCAGTAAGAGCTCTTAACTTCTCGGCAGTTTCTCCAGTCCCCAAGAGAGCAGTTCTTTTTTTTTTTTCCCCCCTTCTTCGAGACAGGGTTTCTCTGTGTAGCCTTGGCTGTCCTGGACTCACTTTGTAGACCAGGCTGGCCTCGAACTCACAGCGATCCGCCTGCCTCTGCCTCCTGAGCGCTGGGATTAAAGGCGTGCGCCACCGCGCCCGGCTAAGACAGGGATTCTTAAAGGGCACTTCCTCTGTATTCTGAGGACTAAGTAAGTCAGGAGTTTTGAAACAGCAGCCACTGCTTTCCTCCAGGGACAGCACCAGGCTTGATGTTGACTGATTCAGGGAAGGAGTGAAATGCCCTTGGGCTTTCTACCTGCAGCACCCGGAGAGCCGCAGCGTCCCTGAGGCCTGGAGAGCCCATTGCTTTTCAACGTGATGGCAACCCTTAAGGGAGCCGCAGCTCTCTGCTGGGTTAGCTGGCTCCATGCCTCAGGGCTCAAGACTCAGGGGGTTTGGATGATTCTGGCTCTCTTCCACAGAGAGAGTGTAGTTAGCAGGCCCACCCCAAATGATAGATATGTTCTGAACCCCATCTCAGGCAGCCGCAGCACATGTCAGGCTTACCACTTGGGATGTGTTTGATGGAGTTGCCTCACAAGGAGGCTTTGGGGTCCAGTGAACACTGAGATAAACGCTTCATGCGGCACCTGCGTTCATAGTTGGCTTTTTTTTCCTCTTAAGGTTTGTCTTATTTATTTATTTATTTATTTATTTATTTATTTATTTATTTGTGTGCGCACATTTGTGTGGGTGTCCGTGCAGACTAGAAGAGCATGAGATCCCCTGAGGCTGGGGTTTCAGGGAGTTGTGAGTCAGCTGCTGTGGGTGCCAGGACTCAAATCCCGTCCTCTGGAAGAGCAGCAAGTGCTCTTAACATCTGAGCATCGTTCCAGCCCCATAGTTAGCTCTTATTGATCTGTGTTAGTCATCCTGTCTCCAGTGTCCCCGAGTGCCAGGCCCAGAGCCTTTTTTGTTTCTTTACTTATTTTTTATCTTGAGAGGGTCTTGTCTTGTAGCCCAGGCTGGCCTTGTACCTGAGCTCCTCCTGCCTCGGCCTCCTGCTGCTGGCCCGACATGCCTACGCAGCCACCCTGAGCTCTGGAGTCTTTGCTGTTCCCAGGCAGGCTAGTTGGAGCTGTGGTTCCATCCTGCTCTCTCAGGTTGCCCGTGCTCCTGTGCGCGCGCTCATCCAGGCCTCCCTTAGAGCAGATGCTTGGGATGTGCCCGACAGGAACGGTTACCCATCAACCTGTTAGTGGCTCATGTTTATCATGTCAGCTCGTGCCATCCTTGTGATGCCCATGAAAATGTGCACCGGAAGAAGAGGCCAAGGCCGGGGAATGTTGTCACGTAGCACTCTGCTTCAGCCTGTGCTGTTCACAGAGGTGCCTGAATGGCTGCGAGGCCCATCAGGGAGCTTGCCCAGTTCCTGTTGGGTCTTCTGTGGCTGTAGGGCTTTGTCCCTGTCTGAGCAGCTTTGACATTCTCTGTCACTGGTCACCAGGCAAACCCCACCTCCAAGAAAAGGAAAAGGAAAAATATGGTCATTGGATGTGGTCACATCGCTTCTCTGTGGGTATTTTACCACCCATCCCATAATCCAGCATCTTCACTATTGGCCAGTTTAAGATCTCACTGAATTAGTGCAGTGACTTCATGCGGGCTGGAGCGGCCTTCCCATGCGTAGGTCGGAAACCATGGTCTGGGCCCACTGCAGTGTGGGAGACATACCTGGGCGTCTGGACGGGTGCGTCCTGTTCTCAGCCTGTAAGCTCTGCCTGCTGACCCTCGCCACCCCAGGCTCTCCTCCTGAGCCTTCAGCACTCGGCCTTTTATATAACCGCGTCTCCTCCCTCATCTCTCTCTCTCTCTGAAGTTTCCTAGGGCCGAAGTCTGGTATCAAATTCCATCCTAAGAGGCCATGGATCTTCTTGCTCTCCCATCATGTCTGCTTTTCCTGCATTGCGTTTGCAACCTTCGTGTCTCTTGGTGGGTTGGCCTGGTTCTCAGTGTGGAGGTCACAGTGGGGGTCTCAGTGGCCTTGAACTCATTACTACTTTGCCTCTGCTGTTGCAGAGTGTCTCAGTCTGGGTGTCCATCGCTGGGAAGAGACACCATGGCCCTCCTATAAAGGAAAATAGCTACTGGGGCTGGCTCACAGGGTCAGACAGTTAGTGCGTTGTCATTGTGGCGGGAAGCATGGATTGGGCAGGCAGACATGGTGCTGGGGAGAAGCCAGGAGTTTTACATCTAGATTGGCAGGCAGCAGGAAGAAAGAGACACTGGGCCTGGCTTGAGCACTGGGAACCTCGCAGCCTGTCCCCAGTGACTCACTTCCTCCACACGGCCACACCTAATGTCATCCAGGTATGAGTCCGTGCGGGCCATTGTCACTCAGAGCACCACAGTGGGGCTCTAGGCATGCGTCTTCCACCTGCTTGCTGGCTTGTTGTGATGGCCTCACGTATCCCAGGATGGCCTCACGTATCCCAGGATGGCCTGAAATTAGCATATGTAGTGGGGGATGGCTTTGAACTCCTGATCCTGCCATTAGATGGATGAAACCACAGGATGTGCCTTCGTGATAGACTGCTGTGCTGCTGGGATTGGATCTAGGGCGTGGTGCATTCTAAGTCATTAGCCAGACATCCGAAGCCCTGGTTTTGTTTTCTTAATTAAATCCTTTTTCTTTCCTTGAGATGGTGTCTTGTTACAGGGCTTTGAACTTACGGTCCTCCTGCGTCAGCCTTGAGAATCCATCATGCCTGTGTTTTTTTGTTTTTGAGACAAGATGTCATTGTTTAAGCCAGGCTGGTCTCTCGTCCTCCTCTCTAGTGCTGGCACCGCTGCTCAGGCCGACATGAACCTCTGTGTAAATTACCCGAGGAACTTTGCACATAGCTGCCGCCTGCAGGTTTTTAGACTTGAGAAAACTCAGTGTTTGCCGAGAGCCACCCTGTGAGCTCAGAAAGTGGAACGCAGGTCCGTCCAACTCCGGAGCTGCTGACCTCAACCAACCTCGTATTCGCCCGTGTGTAGGGTAATTAGCTATGGAGCGCTTGTTGTGCAAGCCAGCTCGGGTGGCTCCCCTGCCTGTGGCACGAGTGGGAGACAGACCCGGAACAAAGGGACCTTCCAGGTAGGTGCCGAGGCCCTGCTGTGCCTGGAGCTCAGGTCGAGGAGAGGTTGCTTGCTTCCTTCTTGCACAAACAGAACGAGTGTGCCCGAGGGTTACCAGCCTGAACCTGCCCTGCCTGCTGTGGGGAGTGAGAATTTCCTCACAGCCACAAATGCAGATAATCATGCCCAGGAAGCCTGCTGCCCCCGCTGGAACCTCGGCAAGGAGGGAGGGGACGCAGGTGGGAAGTAGCTGGTGGGAAAGCCGCTGTTTCTGTGGCTTCCCTTAACTGCTGAGCTGAGAGGAAGCCTGGCTGCTGTGGGGAGAAAAGACGCAGACGTGTGGGAGCTAGACAGGCTGCGGCAGCTGGGTCGGGGTCCTGGGGTCTGAATCATAGGCCTGCTCGGTTGGAAGTGCACTTGGGACGCGTGTGTTTAGATTTGTGGCCTGGCACAAGCTCTTTTACTTCCCTAAGCCTGTTAGCTCATCTTCTTCCTTGTGTACCTGGTGCCCCAGGGAAGCGAAGCTCAGGCTGCCTCCCAGCTAGTCAGTCACATCCTGAGCACTCAGGCCTTTTGACGGCTTTGTCAGACATGCCTTCTCCGATGGTATCCTCCTTTACGGTTCTCTACCTGTTGTCCGATGAAGTCAAGAAATGGGGCAGCAGAACGAACCAGAAAGGTTTAGTAAGCGGGGCTGGAGAGATGGCTCAGCAGTTAAGAGCACTGACTGCTCTTCCAGAGGTCATGAGTTCAGTTCCCAGCAACCACATGGTGGCTCACAGCCATCTATAATGTGATCTGATGCCTCTTCTGGCCTGCAGGTGTACATGCAGGCAGAGCTCTGTATATATAATAATAAATAATAAATCTTAAAAAAAAAAAAAGGTTTAGTAAGCAACAAGCCAGTGTTGTTAGGAGGTGGCAGTCTTTCTCCCTCTTCAGCCGCCCGCCCTGTGCTGAGGCTGCGTTGCCTCTGTGGGGTTTCATAGAGGGAGGCCAGTGTGGGAAGACGTGAGTGCTACCCAGCCCTGCCCCCAGTGCAGCAGCCTCCTCTGGAAGCTGCTGGTGCCTTACCTCCGTCACAGACATGGGGCAGAGGGCCTCCAGGAAGTCTGAAGACGCTTTAAAGCCTCTGTGTGGGTTAGAGAACCCTCAGGCCCGTTTCTGTTGGGGTCACTGGCAAGTGACTTTAACTGGAACGTGGCACTAGGACATGCTCAGGGAAAACTTAAGTGTACAGTCCAACCATTTGATTGATTGATTTGGTTTTTCAAGACAGGGTTTCTCCATGCGACCCTGCTGTCCTGGACTCACTTTGTAGACCAGGCTGACCTCAAATTCACAGAAATCCACCTGCCTCTGCCTCTTGTGCGCTGGGATTAAAGCCGTGCGCCACTACTGCCTGGCTTTTGATTTATTTCTTTGTGTTTTGTTTTTTCATTTTTTGAAGCAGTCTTCTGCAGCCCAGGCTGGCCTCAGTCAGGAGCTATTCCTGCCCTCTGCCTCCCAGGCGTGCACCACCGCTGAAAACCAAACCCACGAGAGCGTCAGTGAGCTAGGCAAGCACTCGATCTCAGATTGAACTGAGCCACATTCTAAGCCTTGCTTTTCTGCTTTGTTTTTTGTTGTTGTTGTTTTGTTTTGTTTTTTGAGACAGGGTCTCACGTTGCCCAGGCTGGCCTTGAACTTGCTATATAGCTCTCAAATCTCCTGTCCCCACCTCCCAGGGTTAGAGATTGAGCTGCGAAGCTCAACTTTTTTTTAATTATTATTATTATTATTATTATTATTATTATTATTATTATTATTATTATTAAAAGTGATCTCACACTGTAGCATAAACTGGTTTTGAATTTGTGGCCTCTTCTTCCCTCAGCGCCCCCAGTACAGGGTTAGGAGTGCACACCATCATTCCTAGCTTTTTGTTTGCTGTGCGTGGTGGGGTTTTCTTTCTGTGCCCCAGGGCTGTCCTGGAACTCAGCATTTTTCTGCCTCACCTTCTTGTGTGCTGTGATTAGAGGTGTGTGCCTGGCTCTGTGTTCTGTTTATGTATAAAAGATAGAGGACAGGAGCAAAGTGAAACTTCTGGAAACCAGGTCTTCGTGGAGAGGAGTATGTGGAGCTTTAACCTCTGAGAGGTGTGACGGCCCCGCAGGACTCCTGGCCACTCTGAGCCCACTGCGGGCCTCTCCGTGCTCGGCATATTCTGCCCCCTCCTGGCCTGCTCGTTACACTATGGGACCCAGTTTTTGTGTCACCTCCTCAGAGAAGCCCTGCCCTTGTCCTCGAGGCAGTGGGATGACAGGAGCCACCTCCCTTCCTGTTTGGTTGGTGTGTCTTCCCCTTCTGGGCTACAAGGACAGATGGCTGCAGTTCCTAGAGCCCCGCACAGGCCTGGGGGTGAAGCGGGTGCTCCAATACTTGTTGAGTGGTCATTTTGGCTTTAGCAGAGGGGCTGCCCTGGCAGGGAGAAGGCACTGCTGCCTGTGATGCGCTTCACCAGGTGAGAGAAGGGAAGGCCAGAGCTGTGGTAGAATTTGTCAGAGGCAGCACCTGGAAGGCCAGCTGCCCTGAGCCTGAGGCAGTAGCGCTGTGTGGCCAGCCTGGGCTGTGTAGCAGGAGCTTGTCCCAAAAAAAGACTTACAGATGCCCTGTGGGGCATTATATAAGCATGCCTTTTTCTTTTATATTTTATTTTATTTTAGTTTTTGAGACAGGGTTTCTCTATGTATCCCTGGCTATCCTAGAACTCACTCTGTAGACCAGGCTAGCCTTGAACTCACAGAGTTCTACCTGTTTCTGCTTCCTAAACTCAGGGATCAAAGGTGTGGGCCACCACAGCCCTGTAAGTATGCCTTTTGTAAAAAGCTCACTTCAGATGGATTTTTTTTTGACATAGATTCTCTGTGTAGCTGACCTTGTGTGTAGACGGCCTTGAGGTGACTTCTTGGCCCATCGCCCAGGAGCTAGAGTTACAGGCGTTCACTGTTGTGTCCAGCCCACGTTCCTGTGACCAGGGGATGCATGAAGGGAAAAGTCACTTTGCCATGTCACCCATTAAGAGACTGTCTCTGGGGCAGGAGAGATGGCTCAGAGGTTAGGAGCACTGACTGCTCTTCCAGAGGTTCAGAGTTCAAGTCCCAGCAACCACATGGTGGCTCACAACCATCTGTAATGTGATGTAACGCCCTCTTCTGGCATGTAGGCATACATGCAGACAGAGCACTGCACACATAATAAACAAAAATCTTAAGAAAGAAGGAAAGAAAGAAAGAAATTGGTCCCCATAGCCAAGCAGTGGTGTCACAGGCCTTTAATCCCAGCACTCAAGAGGCAGAGGTAGGCAGGTCTCTGAGTTCGAGGCCAGCCTGGTCTGCAGAATGCGTTCCAGGACAGCCAGGACGACACAGAAAAACTCTGTCTTGAAAACAAAACACAGTGGGGTGTGGAGAGGATTAGGACTTAAAGGCTAGCCTCGGACAAACAAGGTTGAGGATAGCCTGGGCTCCACGCCAGCTGAGCTCCAGCTGCTACTCATGGCACACTCTCTGCCTTTCTTCCCCAGCGCCCCAGCAGGCAGCAGCAGCAGCAGCACTTCCCGTCCCTGGACGACAAGCCCCAGTTTCCAGGCGCCTCTGCAGAGTTTGTAGACAAGCTTGAGTTCATCCAGCCCAATGTCATCTCCGGCATCCCCATCTATCGTGTCATGGACCGCCAGGGCCAGATCATCAACCCCAGTGAAGACCCCCACGTGAGGCTGCTCCCCGTCCCCAGGCCCCCCATGCCCAGGTCCCTTGCCTGACCCCTCCATTGGTCCCAACTTTGCCCATGTGTCTGCCTCCGCCTGCAGCTGCCCCAGGAGGAGGTACTGAAGTTTTACAGGAGCATGACGCTGCTCAACACCATGGACCGCATTCTCTACGAGTCCCAGCGGCAGGTTGGTGGGGCCGGGCTGCAGCGGGGTGGGTCACCCCAGGCGCCTACCTGTGCTGTGTACAAGGGAGGGGTGGGATAGGGCGTCCTTTCAGTGCTGTCCTGAGAGCTCCGGGGGTTCTGCTGAGGCACTGAAAGAATACAGGAGAGGTTTCGTCCAAACACACTGGAAACACCTGCAAGTACACAGCAGAGAAAAGTGCCTCGTCACAGCCATGACGTCGGGCAGGACATTTTTCCTGTCTTTGTCTTGGCTCCCGCACTGTGTGACAGCTGGGTGCACACTCAGTGTTAGAGTGCTTGCCTTGCCCTGGCTTCTGTCACTACCTGTACAAATAAGTAAAGAAAATGCTTGAAAGCCAGGCATAATGGGAGCTGGGGAGATGGCTCAGCAGTTAAGAGCACTGACTGCTCTTCCAGAGGACCCAGGTTCAAATCCCAGTACCCACATGGCAGCTCACAACTGTCTGTAACTTCAAGATTTGATACCCACAGACATACATGCAGATCAAACACCAATATATGTTAAAACAATACAAATGAACAACAACAATAACAACAAAGCCAGGCATGGTGATACATGCCGGTAATCCCAGTGCTCGGGAGACTGAGGCAGTGGGATAGCTGTGAATTCCAGGCCAGCCTGGACTACACAGAGAGACAGGCGTGGTGGCACACGCCTGTAATCCCAGCACTCGGGAGGCAGAGGCAGGTGGATTGCTGTGAGTTCGAGGCCAGCCTGGTCTACAAAGTGAGTCCAGGACAGCCAAGGCTACACAGAGAAACCCTGTCTCAAAAAACCAAAAACCAAAACAAAAACAAAACAAAAAAACAGAGAGAGAGAGAGAGAGAGAGAGAGAGAGAGAGAGAGAGAGACACCCCATCTCAAAGCTGCCTCTCCACCCCCACCCAATAAACGAATGAGTGAGAGCCAGTGTTCCACCCACCCTGTAGTGTTGGGCTGGGAGTTATGCTCTCCAGAATGGCAGGAGTTTACCTAACATATGCAGTACAGTGTCCTTGGGCGCCAGTGACAGACTCCCCACTCCAAAGGAAAGCTCAGGAAACAAAATCAAAAGCAGTACTCAGCAGGTGACTAGTTTTCCTCCCGGATAAAAAAGGGTAGGAATAGGGAGCCCGGAGCTCATCTGGTGGCAGCCGCGCGGCAGTGGATGTCCTGCTGCCGCCTTCCATGGCTCTGCTGTGCTGGCAGCGCTGTTCTCTTTCTTGATGGTCTCCTTAGGACTCTGAGAATCCGGGCGCCTGCTGGAGTCTCATTCCAGGCATCAGGTAGAAGGAAGGTGGGAGGCACGTCTCACCTCTGCTCACTCAGCGCTCTGGGGCTCAGACTTCCTAGTTTCCAGGGAGGCTGCATTAGTCCTTTCATCTGGGTCGCTCTTGCCTGCAGCGGGATGGGTGCTCTGCTAAGGAGGTGGGGAGGACCCCGGGTGGACAGGCTCTGCCACTAGCCCACGGTGGGGGTGCATCCCAGCTTCCTCCACATACTGACTGAGCTTGGCAGCCCGAAGGCCCTCCATACACGTAAAGAAAAGCCCTTCTCCACCCCTTCCCCAGCCAGCTGGAAGGCGCCCTTCAGAGGTGGGCGGTCCTGAGGCACAGTTCAGGGAGAGCTCTTCCACATGGTCTTGGGTGATCTCGATCCTGCTCCAGGGGTTCCCCAACTCTCCAGGCAGACTTCCATCTTGGCGCTGTAGCTCTGGTTGGCGTCATCTCTGCTCATACCCCACAGCGGACAGCCTGTCCAAACTTGACCCGTGTCCACCCTTCACGGTCTCCCTGTTCTCTGCCATCGCCCTGCCTGCCTTCTCTCTGTTTCCGGATGTTCCCTCGGGAGCTGGGTAGCAGCTGCACGGCGCTGTTGGACACCCACCCCATGCCCTGCTTTGTCCTCACTGGCGCTTGGTCTGTGCTTGTTGCCTCATGCACACAGGTCCAGGCATCCTGGCCCCAAGGGAGGCAGGAAGAAGATGGGTAGGGGTGGTGCCAGCAGTAGGCTCCCTTATCCAGAAAACCAGATTCCATTAAAGCCCCAGGCTAACACTGTCCCTGACCAACCACCTCTGGCTGGCAAGAGGGGCTGGGAGCCCCAGTGTCTTTTCCAGGCCCAGGGACAGAGAGATGAAAGTAGCTAGCAGGGTGGTCGCTCTGCACCATTAACTTGGCTTTGAGGGCTCTGTCCATCTGTCCCTCCACTGTCTGCCCAGCTCCCGGCCTCTCTCTCCTGGCTGGCTGTACTCTTTCTTGTTCGCCATCCCTTCTCTGCAGATGCACTTGGGGGAGGCTGCAGCGCTTCTGCAGGGTGTGCTAGCGGCCAGGCCAGGCGCACCTCCCCCCACCCTTACCTGAGGCCACAGCCGTTTGGCCTCCTGTCTTCCCTCGGGCTTTTGTGTAGGCCTTCCCCTCCCCCTCCCCCATCTGGCTGTACCTGCCTGTGTCCTCCTTTGGGCTCTGGTCATTTGGCCTTCACTGCCCATCCAGTCCCTTCCGGAGGCCCCAGCGCAGTGGTGAGCTGTGCTCAGGAGTCAGGCGCAGCTGGGCACAGCGGCACACCCCTTTCATTCCAGCACCCAGGCCGCAGAGGCAGGCAGATGGCTGTGAGTCCGCGGCCAGCTGCGTGTACGTTGTGAGTTCACGATAGCCAGGGCTACGGAGAGGCCCTGTCTTTAAAGACACCCAACAAAAGGCACGCAGGTTTCTCTGTCAAGGACTGCCTTAACCTGCCTGCACCTCTGGCCCCTCCACCTGCAGGGCCGGATCTCCTTCTACATGACCAACTATGGCGAGGAGGGGACACATGTGGGCAGTGCCGCCGCCCTAGACCGGACGGACCTGGTGTTTGGCCAGTACCGGGAGGCAGGTATGTTTGTTGGCGGTTGGCGTTTTGGGTGTCCATTGAGCACTGCAGTTCATTTTCCCTGAGGGCTCTTCCAGGAGCTGCATGGTGCTGTGAAGGCCTGGGCAGCCCAAGCAGCAGCATTGCAAGCAGGGTAGGTGAGGCTGTGACGGGCTGTGAGGTGGCACCTTTTGCAGCTGAATGGCTGCTTGAGGGATGCCGAGGCTCAGGCCTGGCTGAGGGCAGGACACAGCTAGACAGCTGTCTACCTCATGCAGGACATTTCTGGACTCCCCAGAGGTGCTGTGCTCCTTGAGGAGCCGGGGCTGGCCTGGTGCAGGTGCCTCCCAAGGGGTGGAGCCTGGTGAGTCCTTTTCACTGATGTCTGACCCAGCGGCAGCTCTCTCTCTGTCACGCTGGATGCCCTTCCATGACCAGATGGAACATTCCCAGTGGGGTGGTGACAGGGAGTGGTGTTTGGTCAGGTCTGAGAAGCAGCAGCAGGTGCTGAGGCAAAGCAGGAGTTCCCATGGGACCTGCTGTTTCCTGGTACAGCTCAGGTCTGCCTGGGCGCTGTGGCCTGCGGAGGCTGGAAATTTGGTTCATGGTTGGTGGTGGTGGAGATGGTGCCCAGGGCCTCCCACATACCAGGCAGGCACGTTACCAGCCTGGGACTGTGTGTGTGAGCACCGTCTTCCCACCCTTGCTTGGCAGTTCTTGTGTAGAAGGCCCAGTGGCTGTGTCTTGTATGTTTGTGGGCAGTCTCAAGGCGCACTTCCTCCTCCACCGTTGTCTCTGCAGTGCAGCCCAGATCCTTGTGAATTTATTGTGCCCATCCAGAGACATCTGGCAGATGGCTGGGAATGAAGGCCAAGGCGTGGTGGCATGTGCAGAAGCAGACGCTGCGTAGCCAGACTCTCAAAAAGCCCAGTGAGAGTATTCCAGCACAAGGAAACAGAGGCAGGAAGATTGCTACAAATTCAAGGCCAGCCTGGCCTACATGAGAAGTCAACGCCAGGGCTGGGTGGTGGTGGCGCACACCTTTAATCTCCGCACTTGGGAGGCAGAGGCAGGTGGATCTCTGTGAGTTGGAGGCCAGCCTGGTCTACAAAGCGAGTCCAGGACAGCCAAGGCTACAAAGAGAGACCCTGTCGAGAAAAAAATAAAAGTCCAGGACAGCTGGATATGGTGGGGCGTACCTCTCATTCCAGTGCTCGGGAAGTAGAGGCAGGCAAATCTCTTTTGAAGTCAGCCTGCTCTACATAGTGAGTTTGAGGACAGCCAGGGCTGCAAGAGTGGGCCCTACCTCAAGAAGCAAACAAGCGGCTTGTCATGTGACTCCACTGACCTTTTTTGTTGCTTTGAAACAAAGTCTTACTACAGAGCCATGGCTGGTCTGGAACTAGCTTTGCAGACCAGGATGGCCTTGAACTCACAGAGATCTGCCTGCCTCTGTTTCCCAAGTGGTGGTGAGCCACCACCACCAACCAACTTTTCACACAAAAAGATGAATTCCGCAGTAAAGGTTGGGAAAGGTCAGCCTGGACACCTGACAGCTGTTTCTGTGTAAGCTCAGGCTCTGGGGGACCCACCAGGCTTTTTGTGGTTGTTGTGTTTAGTTTCTCTGTGTAGCCTTGGCTGTCCTGGACTCACTTTGTAGACCAGGCTGGCCTCGAACTCACAGAGATCCGCCTGCCTCTGCCTCCCGAGTGCTGGGATTAAAGGCGTGCGCCACCATACCCAGCTATTGAAACCAGTTGTTTTGTTTTTTTGTTGTTGGGTTTTTGTTTGTTTGTTTGTTTTTACAAAATCCCTTCTGCCATTTTCTTTGCAGTGTAGCCCTGTCATATGCAGTTTAGTTATAGACAGTGCTGATGTACTGGACCATTCACCCCGTACTGAGAGTTAATTCAAGACGCCATCTTGCTATGTAGCCCTGGCCTACCTGCAGTCGTCCTGCCCTGGCATCCAGAGTGCTGTGCCCACAGCCTGCCCTCCCACACTGACCCGAAGCTCTCAGGAGGGCGGGGCTGGTTCCAGGTTGCCCACAAGGCTGGTGTGACACTTGTCCCCACTGCCCTACGCACGGGCCTCACAGCTGCCTCTCCTGCCAGGTGTGCTCATGTACCGGGACTACCCTCTGGAGCTGTTCATGGCCCAGTGCTATGGCAACGTGAGTGACCCAGGCAAGGGGCGCCAGATGCCCGTTCACTATGGCTGCAAGGAGCGCCACTTCGTCACCATCTCCTCTCCGCTGGCCACACAGATCCCTCAGGGTGAGGACCCATGCTCTGAGCGTCATGCATGCAATACCTGTGACACACACCTCCAGCCTACTAGTTGGGTGCTGCCCTGTTAGAACCTGGCTTTCAAGGGGCCTCTTAGAGGACAGCTCCGTGGTGCTCCACCCATGCAGCATCCGTGGGTGACCATGACCATACTGGACTTCCCAGACTCCTGCCATTTCTGCTCCTCCCTCCCGGAGCCAGCAGGAGCAGGCACTGCCTCATGGCCACACTCAGACTGTCTAATGACACTATCAGTTGCTGTGGGAAAATCAAGCATGCATTAGTATTCCTGTTGCAAAAAACAGGAACCTGAAGCCGAAGACGGAAGTGACTTACTAGGGACTTGCGGTAAGGAGGAGGGCACGGACTCACTCATGGGTTCTTGTGACCACAGAGCCCCCGGTCTACCCTGCCCTGGCTAGCCTTGCTCCTCGGAACCACGTGGACTCCCCAGAGCGGGGGTAGGCGCCCTGAAGCCCCTGGGATACTAGGGAGACCGCCAGCTTGCTGGGTCTGTGCTCATGCAGCACACAGACCAAGTATCGGCTCTCTGGTGGCCTCCTGGGCTCAGAGTCTGGTGGGAGGCGTGTGTCACGGTGTAAGGGGCTGTCTGTTGACCCGGTCCAGGTGTGAGGCTCATGAGTCTGCAGGCCTCCTTGGGGCAGAGGTGGGAGACAGAGCTCTGTCCTTTACGGTGCACTGGAGTCCCCCGTTCAGCAGATGTGTGGAATGGCCATGTGCCAGGTGTCACCCTAGGCTTTCTGAACAAGAGTGACACATGTCAGCCCTGTTGATACTAACGTTAGCTGGGGGGAGACAGGTAGAGAGGAGAGCGGAGAGGGCGCCTAGGATGCTCTGTACAGAGTGGTTGGCTGAGGGAGCGGCAGACGCATTGAAGGGCAGACTGAAGCAGTGTGGAAGGGAGCTGTGGGGACAGACCAGAGGACGAGGGGGGGGGAGGCTGCAAGCAGGTGAGCCTAGTGGCCTTTGCTATTGCAGCGACTATGGTCCACAGTGTGGTGACAGCCCAGAGTTAGGACGGAGTCCGCCGGACTCACACTGTATAAGAGTCCGCTGCTGTCCCTTGGATGACAGGTTGAGGAGCAGTGGTGGGGGCAGTGGGCTACTCAGTAACTAGGAGATGGGGTGTTGGCCGCCCGCTGTGGGAGGTCCAGGCTGGCAGTCCTCCGAAGGTGGCGGAAGCATGCCCGGCTGGACTCAGGGTCAGTGCAGTTTCTGCCCCGTGCAAATGGACAGACAGCACTCCAGTCAGCTGAGGGGGAGGCTGTGGTGGGCAGGTCCCGGGTGCCACCTGCTGACACCTTTCCTAAGTCTGAGGCCGTGTGTGTGTGTGTGTGTGTGTGTGTGTGTCAGACAGACAGACAGACACACATGGGGTCCTTATTCTTACTCACACTCTGTCATCCATGCAGCGGTGGGAGCCGCCTATGCTGCCAAGCGCGCCAACGCCAACCGGATCGTCATCTGTTACTTTGGTGAGGGGGCAGCCAGTGAAGGGGATGCCCACGCCGGTTTCAACTTCGCTGCCACCCTGGAGTGCCCTATCATCTTCTTCTGCCGGAACAACGGCTATGCCATCTCCACACCAACCTCCGAGCAGTACCGTGGGGATGGCATAGGTAAGGGCCTGCTGCCTCCCGCCCTCCTTCCTGCCCTCTTTCCATGGTGCCCACACAGCGAGGGCCCAGGAGGCAGTGAGTGGAGCACACTTCATCCTCTCCCCCGAGGCCTGACTGGCACCCTCTGTCCCTGCAGCGGCTCGGGGCCCTGGCTACGGCATCATGTCAATCCGCGTGGACGGCAACGATGTGTTCGCGGTGTACAACGCCACGAAGGAGGCCCGGCGGCGGGCTGTGGCGGAGAACCAGCCCTTCCTCATTGAGGCCATGACCTACAGGTGCTGTCTCCCTCCCATCACTGCAGCACGGCTCTGGCTAGCCTTCTCTCTGCCCCCACGACACGGCCTTGCCACGCCATACTGCATTCCCTTCCTTGCTCTGTGTCACTGCTGTGTCCTTTTCTGACCCCTCCACTCTCAGCTGATCCACATCTCCTCCCCTGAGCAGGATTGGGCACCACAGCACCAGTGACGACAGCTCAGCGTACCGTTCGGTGGACGAGGTCAACTACTGGGACAAGCAGGACCACCCGATTTCGAGGCTGAGGCAGTACCTGCTGAGCCGGGGCTGGTGGGGTGAGGAGCAGGAGAAGGCCTGGCGGAAGCAGTCACGGAAGAAGGTGCGGGCCCTCTGCAGCCCCAGGGGGTGGGCTCCACTGGCCCTGCACAGGGAGGACTCTGGGAGGACGGGAGTGCAGGACCTGGGACCTTTGTGTGGCCTGTGGAGCCCAGCTGCCTGGACCACATGGCCTCAGCAAACTCACTAGTTCCCAGTGGAGCCCCGCAGTCTCCTACCAGTGTGCTCATCTCTAAGTTCCTGGGGTGCCTGCTTCCTAACCCAGTGCCCGTGAGGTGGGAGCGCTCCAGCTGGGCTGAGGCAGGAGATAGTGTCACCCTGGTAGCTGTAGGGCAGGTCGGCTCTGGCCTCGGGCTGCACATTGCGTACTGGCTCAGCCCCGACTCCGGTGTCCTGAGAAGTCCTTGCCCGTCTCCGCATCCTGTGCGGCTACTCCCGTTCCCTCCACTGTCAGCTGCTCAGTGCGGTGTCAGGTCCTTACAGGCCAGAGCTGGGGATCTAGACTGTTGACTAACCCCAGGCTGAGGCTTCAAAGGGGTGGGTTTGCGGGGCAGGGTTTCTTACTTGAGTGTGTCTCCCAGGTGATGGAGGCCTTTGAGCAGGCCGAGCGGAAGCTAAAGCCGAGCATAAGCCTGCTCTTTTCCGACGTGTACCAGGAGATGCCTGCCCAGCTCCGCAGGCAGCAGGAGTCACTGGCACGGCATCTGCAGACCTATGGGGAGCACTACCCTCTGGACCACTTCGACAAGTGATGCCCTAGCCACCCTGGGGCAGTCCTGTGCTGAAGGGAGCAGGGGTGCGGGCAAGATTCTGCCCCTCCCCTAGTCAGCGCTACTAAGATGCTCAGTGGCCAGGGTGGCACCCCAGACGGTCATGGGGTAACTCCCACTCCCCATTCCTGCTCCCCCAGGCTACTTCACTGGGGCACAACGTTTGCAGCCATTGCTGCGGCTCTATCGCCCACTTCACCTGTTACAGTGCCTTTCAGGGGTGGGACCAGGGCCAGGGCAGACCCTCTGGGCAGGGTGGCCCTGGAGCTTGCCCAGAGATTGAGCTGGTCAGCATAGTGAATAAATCATGGCTCACCTTTGACTCTCTGCTTCCTCTGGTGTCTGTCTCCTCAAGTCTGAGTGTGTGCGTGTGCATGCGTGTGTGTGTGTGTGAGTGTGTGCGCGTGCGTGCATGTAGAGGATGGGAGAGGCCAGCATGGCTGATGTGGTTTTGGGGGTGGTGTTTGTGTAGTTACATAGTATCTCAGTGGAATTTGCGATCCTGCTTGAGCCCCTAGTTCTGGGATTATAGAAACGCACACAGCAGCAGCCTCTGGGGATAGTGTGGCTTCTTTAGGCAGAAAGGCTAGGTGACACTGCTTCTATAAATGTGGCAAAGCTGAAGAGCCGCCTTGGCACCAGGCCCCCCCACAGCCCTCCCTCCCGTGGGCTAGAAGCCTGCTGTCCGTAAAGTGTCCAGGATGTCCACTGGAGCCTGCAAGGCCAGGCTGAGGAGCGTCAGGTGTAAAGGTTAGGGTGCAGAAGTATCTGCCATCCCTGCAGGGGTCTCACAAAGGGAAAAAAAAAAATAACTCCTGGCCTCAGAGTAGGGAGGACATTTTTCAAAATCAGGAAGTAGCTGAACACAGTTGGCCCCCTTGTCTGGCCCGGAAGGCTTCAGGAAGGACTCAGGCTAGACTAGCTCCCCCACCCCACCCCACTCCCCGCCCAGCTCTCACGTTTAGCACTGGAACTCTGGGCCCCACAGGTGTCTCCAGAGCCAAATGATGTCCTGGGGGCTGACTGGATGTACCAGCAGCAGGCCTCGGACAGCGCAGGGGTCCCTGGTACGGTCTGCTGGCCAAGCCGTGAGGAAGCCCGGATGGGCACGGGGCACTAAGCCCAGGGCACGGAAGCAAAAACCAGTGTAGACATCATCAAAGGGGAAAGGTACCACACGGGCTGCTGCCTGCAGCAGCCAGGGAGCCAGGCGTCCTGAGATGACATAGCCACCTCCACCTGCGTAGGCTGGGTAGTCACCTTCAAAGAAGGTCTTCGGCACATAGAAAGGCCTCCCAGGCTTGCGCAGAGGCTTGGCCTTGGTGAAGACCTCGCCCAGGTAGAGGCTTCGCGCCCAGGTGGGTGGCAGAGTCTGCAGGTGCTGCAGCAGGGCAGGGACGTGCACAAAGGCGTCGTCCTGAGCCTGCAGGACAAAACTGACATCGGGGCAGTGGTGGCTCAGCCAGGTCAGCAGCAGCAGGTCTTTGAGCGTCTGGTTGTAGGGAACGTCCAGGAAGTCCCAGAGCAGCAGGTCACCATAGCGCTGGCTCTCCCACGTCACCAGTGATCTTAGGTCAGGACCCCCCATTCCTAGTGGGGACCCCAGCAGGAAGAGCAACCGGGTCTCAGCGACTGCGTTGCCCCAGGTCTCCCTCACAGCCTGTCTCGCCGCGAAGTGTCCCGGCTCTGACTTGACGGCCAGCAACAGATAGGGGACATCCTTATCCGAGCAGCTGGCCACGGGGCTGCCTTCCCCGGCAGGCAGCCACAGTGGAAAGCTTCTACAGGCTGCTGACAGCAAGAAGCGCTGAAGGTCCTTGGGGTACAAGAGGAAGTCCAAGATCGCTGAGGCAGCATCAGCCCCCCAAGTCTGACAGTCCATACTGGGCAGGACTCCCAGTTGACGCTGCTGCTGATTCCAGTAAGCAAGGGACAGTGGGCCAGTCTGACCCAGGCGCGCAGAGAGGTTGGTGGGGAGGGTGGGCTCGGCACTGGATGGTGTAGGGCGGGGCTCGGTGCCCCGGGGTTCAGCCTTGTTAAGCCAGGACTCGGATGTCCACTCAATGTATACTTTGAGGCCCAGGAGTGTGAGCAGTGCTGACAGGCAGAGCTGGCACTTGCGGCAACGCATGACCCGGCCCAGGGAAAGGGCCACCAGTGGGGCTGTAAGAGTCACAAGGAGCCACAGAGGTCTTTAGGGTGCAGGGGGGACCTCCAAAGAGGGCCCAGGCAAGCAGCCTGGGTTTTACCCAGTTCCAGTTACGGTTTCTGAGACCCTGGCCCTAGGCAGGCTGGCCCGCAGTCCCCAACTGTCACCTTATCCTACACTGAAGACCTCCCCACCGTCCAATCTTTCTTTCCCTTTCCTGGAGTCAAGGTGTTGCTCTATTTGCAGTACCGCTCCAATGCCACTCGCCCACTCACGGCCCTTTCCCCTACACTCCAGCCTCTTCAGGAGTCCCAGCTCCCTGGGGAAACTCCTTTTTTCTTTTTTTTACCTTCTTGGAAACCTACCTACCTACCTCCTCCAGCAACCCCGCCCCAGGGCCTGGGGCCCCGGGTACCTCTGGGTCCGGCTTCCGCCAGTTCTGGGGGGTCCTCGGGTCAAAGCCCGGACTCCCTCCTCACAGCAGTGAGTCCTCGGGCTGCCTGCCCAGCCCGCGCTGCGAGTCTGGAGGGGGTGGGAAGGCGGGAGCCGAGGAGGCTGGGAGGGCCCCTGGGGCCGGGAGGAGCCGGGGCGGGGCCCGGGAAGGGGAGGCGACCGGGAGAGGCGCCCTGGCGAGTTGGGGCTGGTTTTCTGGTTGAGACAGCGGGAAAGGTGCAGGGGTGGCCAAAGCCGCCGACGGGGACCCTGCGCGGGCCGGCCCCAAATTGCCAAGAGAAGGGAGGCCAGGGGGCTAGCTAGTTCGAGGCCACGGCCAGGAAGCCTCGTGACTGTGCTGTGAGCGGCGTCGGGCCGGGGTGGGGTGGGGTGTGGAGGATTAAAACCCAGGAGACTTTGGCAGGCTACTACAACAGCAGAGAGGGGGTGAGTCAGGAGAGACCCGCGCAGGTGAAGGGGTCAGAACAGAGCTTAGCAACCCGGGAAAACCCACAGAGGAAAAGAAGGAGCCGGGGTGGGGAGGGTGGCTGGGGGGGGGGCAAGGGGAGTCACACGAGAGCAATAGGAGGTGATGGGGTGAGGTGCACTGCGAGCCTGTACCCCCTCCAACTTGTGCAGCGGTTCCTACCGCCTCCATCCAGACAGAGAGGGGCCCGCCCTGTGATGCTCTGGGTTTTACGCCCCACCCTGGGGGCCGGAGGTTGTCTGACTGTGTTTACATCCCTGCCCTAGGGCCTCTGCTGTTGAGCCTTTGCCAGCTAGTCTAGGGAGGCCAGCAGGTGGGACCTGCCCAGATCTCTAGGGACTAGGTTGGGAGGAAGCCCGCTCCCCACCCGCCAAGCCCCCGGCTGACCCCTTGCAGCCTACCTCGTTTGGAGGGCGGTCCAGATATTAAAGGAACCCAGTGGAGCAGCGCCCGAGTCTGTTATCTGCCCAGCCCCGATTTCCTCCCTCCAAGTTTGAATAATGGAGCCGTGGGAACAGAGGGAGGAAGAGAGCGGGGAGGAAATGGTGACCACTAATGGTAATGGAGTAAGAGCTAGCTAGAGTGGGCAAGGCGGCCCAGGGCCAGGCAGCGCCAAGCCCACCCTGGCCTCGGAGCTTTCCTGGCTCATCTCCCTCCAGGGCACTGAAGGCGGTGCGCCTGGGGCATCCTCCTCCTGGGGCCAGCCGTGCTGGTTGCTGGGAGCAGCCTGGGTTCAACCAGAAGAAAGAAACCACACGGCTGCTGGAACCAGGAGGGCGCGAGAGGAGGCTGTGATGTACACGAACACGGGACCCAAGAATGCAGGGTCAGTGGCAGATCACTCTTGGGGGGGGGGATCGTAGTTTGGGGGCCATAGTCATTATTTGCTCCCAGGCGCAGTTAAAGGCATTTCTAGTTTCCCGGCTTTAACTGCCGGGTACTATTGGGTCCATGTTGCAGTCAGCTAGGCAAACTAGCCAGCCCACCTCTGTGGCGCAGGGTAATTCATCAGAGCTGAAACGCGCATGTGTTTGCCCAAGTAACCTCACCGCACACTCTACACACACTTGCCAGGTCTCAACCTACACAGATTTCAAGTCCTCATCTTTTTTTTTTTTCTTCCCCGTATGGGGAGTTTGCCTGCGTGTGCCTGTGCACCACCTGCATGCCTGGTGCCCGTGAAGGCCAGAAAAGGCGTCTGGTCCCCTGCATGCTGGGGATAAAACCTAGCAAAAGCAGCCGCTGCTCTTAGCCACTGAGCCACCTGCCAGCCCCTCACTTTTTAAAAAACTGTCTTGTGGGGCTGGAGAGATGGCTCAGTGGTTAAGAGCACTGCCTGCTCTTCCAGAGGTCCTGAGTTCAATTCCCAGCAACCACATGGTGGCTCACAACCATCTCTATAATGTAATCTGGTGCCCTCTTGTGCAGATAAAGCACTCATATGCAATAAATAAATCTTTTTTTAAAAACTGTCTTTTTTTGCATTTCCTGTGCTCTTTTTTGTTTCAGCTTCCCTAATGCAGGGATGTTGGTTTTATTGGAAAGTACTGAGTGTTGAAGGCAGGGCCTTGGGCTTGCTGGCAACAAGCTCTCTCTCCTTCTTATCAGCTGGCCCCACTCTGGAGCAAGTGGATCCTAGAGTTTATAGACTTGTTAGCAGTGGAGGACACTCTTGAGTCATGTATGTATGCATGTATGCAAACATGTATATATGTGTCTATGTGCATTTGACATAAGATTTCACACTATGGAGCTCTGGCTATCCTGGAACTTGCTATATAGACACATCTTCCTGCCTCTGCCTCTGGAGAGCTTCCTGGAGTCTTTTGTTTGTTTGTTTGTTTGTTTTGAGACAGGGTCTCTCTGTGTAGTCTTGGCTGTTCTGGACTCACTTTGTAGACCAGGCTGGCCTCGAACTCCCAGAGATCCTCCTGCCTCCAGAGTGCTGGGATTAAGGGCGTGCGCCGCCACCACCTGGCTGCTTTCTGTAATCTTAAGAACACAGGGCTGGAGAGATGTCTCAGTGGTCAAAAGCAATAGTTACTCTTGCAGAGGATCCGGCTTC
This sequence comes from Acomys minous, assembly GCF_964271855.1. Classification (NCBI taxonomy): domain Eukaryota; kingdom Metazoa; phylum Chordata; class Mammalia; order Rodentia; family Muridae; genus Acomys; species Acomys minous. The sequence goes on along the minus strand of NC_140502.1, from coordinate 22,201,816 downwards.
AATTCCCAGCACCCACATGGCAGCTCAGAATTACCTGTAACTCCAATCCCAGGGGATCCAGTGCCCTCTTCTGGCTACTACAAGTACTGCACATCCAACGCACTTAACATCCGTGCTGTAAAAGTAAATGAATAAATCTTTAAATAATAATGGGCTCTTTTCAAAACCAGGGCCCAGGTGTAGTCCTCACCGGGTGGGTGGCTCAAGCACACTGGCAAAAGAGCCTTAGAGTGGCTGGGGGCAGGGGTCAAGGCCCGAGAATGAGTTTCTGAGGCTATCATGGGAGCTCTGACTTTCTCAGACTGATCACACACAGAACACACACACACCCTGAGCACTCAAGGGTGCCCCCCAAAATCCAAGCAGCCAAACCATCGGTGTAGCCACAGCTGTCAGCACAGCAGCCACGGGCACAGGCAGTTGGCATCTGCCCAATTGTCTGGGATGACCTGCACGCCAGGATTTCTGGCATCCCATTTTTTTTTTTTTTTTTTTTTTTTTTTTTGGTTTTTTGAGACAGGGTCTCTCTGTGTTATCCTTGGCCGTCCTGGACTCACTTTGTAGACCAGGCTGGCCTCGAACTCACTGCGATCCGCCCGCCTCTGCCTCCCGAGTGCGTGGCATCCCATTTTTATGTTTACGGCAAGGAGCTTACTGCCATGCTCATGCCCGAAGACCCAGCCCCCCCAAACCCATCTTGAACTTTTATCCCCACAACTATGGATCTGGTGCCATGTGCATCCAGCTGGGATGAAGAGCCACAAGGAAACATGACCAGGGAAAGTTTAATAAGAAGAGTCACACATTTGAACAGTGTGCCGGTGTCATGAGCGCCGCTGGTAACATGGGTCCCATCACTCGCTCACGGATGAGGGTGCCGGGGAGGCTGCTGACCACCCAGCCATCCGGGAGCGGGGTGCTGGGGAAGCTGGCCCTGCGGCACCCGGGTACCCACACACACTACACTTTACGCTGCCTGCACAGTCCTTACCTTCTGTTTGCACTCTGTCCAGCACCCTCTACTGACAAAGTCTGTCGTGCCAGCTGACAGGAACCTTCTCCCAGCGGCTCATCTCTACTCTCACAGAGCGGGGTGGCGGGGGAACCCCTGCCTTTGAGGGTGCAAGTCAGTAAGCCAACAGACATCGCCATGGGGCTTGGGGTGCTGCTGCTGGTCTTTAATGAATGTGGGCCGAGGATGCTGGCCACCTGCAGCGGGGACCGGCCCTGCACAAGGAACAGTTATCACACGTCAGCCACGGTCCGCTCCCTGTCCACACGTGTTGGGGAATCTTCTCCACAGGGATGAGAAACTATGGAGCTGCACAGCACGGAGGGCTGTCTGCCCCGGCAGCAGTCGCAGGCAGACACAAGGCTATGTCCTGTCAGTCTGGCCAGTCTTCCTCTGGGTTCAACTCCAGTGGAAGCCTGCGTGTGAAAAGACGTCAGACACTCCACAGAGCCCGCAGACCTGACAAGGGCAGGGCCACACTAGGCAGAGAGGGGGCTACACGTGTCCTGGGGCTGCTGGTCTGGCCCCGCCTTCAGACTCTGGGCCCAGTCAGCTCCAAGGACCTCACAATGGGGCAACATCTCTTCCACCAGTATCTGAGTGAGGCCTGGGTGGGACACGGCAGGAAGGTCGGAGATGTCCAGCCTGCGGAGGTTCCTGAGGGGCGAAAAGGACAGACGTGAGAGCGGCATCCTGTGTGTGAGTGTTGGTGTGCTGAGGGTGGATTCTGGCTCTAACTTCAACTGGTGGTTTCTCTTTTTATTCTATGTGTGTATCTGCATGTGTGCTTGCTAAGGGTGGAATCCAGGGCTTCATGGATTCTACTGCTGAGCCACGCCCCAGCCCCTCACTGGGGGATTCTAGGCAGGAGCTCTACCACTGAGCCCCACCCCCAGCCCCTCACTGGGGGATTCTAGGCAGGGGCTCTACCACTGAGCCACACCCCCAGCCCCTCACTGGGGGACTCTAGGCAGGGGCTCTACCACTGAGCCACACCCCAGCCCCTCACTGGGGGATTCTAGGCAGGGGCTCTACCACTGAGCCACACCCCAGCCCCTCACTGGGGGATTCTAGGCAGGAGCTCTACCACTGAGCCACACCCCAGCCCCTCACTGGGGGACTCTAGGCAGGGGCTCTACCACTGAGCCACACCCCAGCCCCTCACTGGAGGATTCTAGGCAGGAGCTCTACCACTGAGCCACACCCCAGCCCCTCACTGGGGGACTCTAGGCAGGAGCTCTACCACTGAGCCACGCCCCCAGCCCCTCACTGGGGGATTCTAGGCAGGGCTCTACCACTGAGCCACACCCCAGCCCCTCACTGGGGGATTCTAGGCAGGGGTCTACCACTGAGCCACATCCCAGCCCCTCCCTGGGGGATTCTAGGCAGGGACTCTACCACTGAGCCACGCCCCCAGCCCCTCACTGGGGGATTCTAGGCAGGGGCTCTACCACTGAGCCACATCCCAGCCCCTCCCTGGGGGATTCTAGGCAGGAGCTCTACCACTGAGCCACGCCCCCAGCCCCTCACTGGGGGATTCTAGGCAGGGGCTCTACCACTGAGCCACATCCCAGCCCCTCCCTGGGGGATTCTAGGCAGGGGCTCTACCACTGAGCCACGCCCCCAGCCCCTCACTGGGGGATTCTAGGCAGGGGCTCTACCACTGAGCCACACCCCCAGCCCCTCACTGGGGGATTCTAGGCAGGGGCTCTACCACTGAGCCACACCCCAGCCCCTCACTGGGGGATTCTAGGCAGGGGCTCTACCACTGAGCCACACCCCACAGCCCCTCACTGGGGGATTCTAGGCAGGGGCTCTACCACTGAGCCACGCCCCCAGCCCCTCACTGGGGGATTCTAGGCAGGGGCTCTACCACTGAGCCACACCCCCAGCCCCTCACTGGGGGATTCTAGGCAGGGGCTCTACCACTGAGCCACATCCCAGCCCCTCACTGGGGGATTCTAGGCAGGGGCTCTACCACTGAGCCACGCCCCCAGCCCCTCACTGGGGGATTCTAGGCAGGGGCTTTACCACTGAGTCACACCCCAGCCCCTCACTGGGGGATTCTAGGCAGGGGCTCTACCACTGAGCCACACCCCCAGCCCCTCACTGAGGGATTCTAGGCAGGGGCTCTACCACTGAGCCACGCCCCAGCCCCTCACTGAGGGATTCTAGGCAGGGGCTCTACCACTGAGCCACATCCCAGCCCCTCACTGGGGGATTCTAGGCAGGGGCTCTACCACTGAGCCACGCCCCAGCCCCTCACTGGGGGATTCTAGGCAGGGGCTCTACCACTGAGCCACGCCCCAGCCCCTCACTGGGGGATTCTAGGCAGGGGCTCTACCACTGAGCCACATCCCAGCCCCTCACTGGGGGATTCTAGGCAGGGGCTCTACCACTGAGCCATGCCCCAGCCCCTCACTGGGGGATTCTAGGCAGGGGCTCTACCACTGAGCCACGCCCCCAGCCCCTCCCTGGGGGATCCTAGGCAGGGGCTCTACCACTGAGCCACGCCCCCAGCCCCTCACTGGGGGATTCTAGGCAGGGGCTCTACCACTGAGCCACACCCCCAGCCCCTCACTGGGGGATTCTAGGCAGGGGCTCTACCACTGAGCCACACCCCCAGCCCCTCACTGGGGGATTCTAGGCAGGGGCTCAACCACTGAGCCACGCCCCCAGCCCCTCACTGGGGGATTCTAGGCAGGGGCTCTACCACTGAGCCACATCCCAGCTCCTCACTGGGGGATTCTAGGCAGGGGCTCTATCACTGAGCCACACCCCAGCCCCTCCCTGGGGGATTCTAGGCAGGGGCTCTACCACTGAGCCATACCCCCAGCCCCTCACTGGGGGACACTAGGCAGGGGCTCTACCACTGAGCCACACCCCCAGCCCCTCACTGGGGGATTCTAGGCAGGGGCTCTACCACTGAGCCATGCCCCAGCCCCTCACTAGGGGATTCTAGGCAGGGGCTCTACCACTGAGCCACGCCCCAGCCCCTCACTGGGGGATTCTAGGCAGGGGCTCTACCACTGAGCCACACCCCCAGCCCCTCACTGGGGATTCTAGGCAGGGGCTCTACCACTGAGCCACACCCCCAGCCCCTCATTGGGGGACTCTAGGCAGGGGCTCTACCACTGAGCCACACCCCCAGCCCCTCACTGGGGGACTCTAGGCAGGAGCTCTACCACTGAGCCACACCCCCAGCCCCTCACTGGGGGACTCTAGGCAGGAGCTCTACCACTGAGCCATACCCCCAGCCCCTCACTGGAGGACTCTAGGCAGGGGCTCTATCACTGAGCCACACCCCAGCCCCTCACTGGGGGATTCTAGGCAGGGGCTCTACCACTGAGCCACGCCCCCAGCCCCTCACTGGGGGATTCTAGGCAGGGGCTCTACCACTGAGCCACACCCTCAGCCCCTCACTGGGGGATTCTAGGCAGGGGCTCTACCACTGAGCCACACCCCCAGCCCCTCACTGGGGGATTCTAGGCAGGGGCTCTACCACTGAGCCATACCCCCAGCCCCTCACTGGGGGACTCTAGGCAGGAGCTCTACCACTGAGCCACACCCCCAGCCCCTCACTGGGGGACTCTAGGCAGGAGCTCTACCACTGAGCCATACCCCCAGCCCCTCACTGGGGGACTCTAGGCAGGAGCTCTACCACTGAGCCACGCCCCCAGCCCCTCACTGGGGGATTCTAGGCAGGGGCTCTACCACTGAGCCACACCCTCAGCCCCTCACTGGGGGATTCTAGGCAGGGGCTCTACCACTGAGCCACGCCCCCAGCCCCTCACTGGGGGATTCTAGGCAGGGGCTCTACCACTGAGTCACACCCCAGCCCCTCACTGGGGGATTCTAGGCAGGGGCTCTACCACTGAGTCACACCCCTGGCTCTCTAGTAAAACTTCACAGCTATCTAAGTATGAAAAATTCACTGCTAACTATAAATATTTTCTTTGGCTTCTACTCTCCTACAACAGTGAGACTACCATGGAGTTTCCATCCATATATAAAGGAAGCAAAGGCAGGAGTCAGTTCGTCCTTCTGAAGACCTGGACTGCTCAGTTGTCATCACCTACCACAGGCACTATCATGACAGAGAGGGTACAGGCCGATGGCTAGGAGCACCTAGGGTCCCCTCCTGACTCTGCTGCGTCACGGGATGGAAGATCTTACTGGAGGTGGTGGAGGCAGGCAAGGCCCCGTTCCGAGACCTGGGGGCACCCGGCCAGCGAGAGCTCCTGCAGTGAGCCAGCCAGCACGTGGAGGCGGCTAAGGCACCAGTCATCCACGTAGGGGCAGCGTTTCAGTGACAGGGAGCGCAGCTCTTTCAGGGGCACTGCTGGATGAGAAAGCATGTGGCACTGGGGACTTTCTGGAGTCCAACACCGAAGGGAACCCACCCGTCCCGGGCCACTCACGGAGGTTACTCATGCCCTGGTAGTTGATGGCACAGCCGCTGGCATCCACGGCCTCCACAGGGACGTCCTGGAACTTCGGGAGCTCGGCAAGAAAATGGCCATGCTCATTTGGCCGGATCCACTCCTGGTCCTGAAACCTAGAGTGGGAGGTGGGGTGAGTGCCACTGCCTGGCTGCCCACGCGCGGGGCTACCTGGCTGTGGCAGTGTTCTCTTTCACACAGGGCACTGGAAGCCCCAGATACTGCTCAGCCTTAGAGGGACGAGCTGAGGTGAACATGGCTGCATGCCTGAGTGCCCAACGCTTGGGGGGCTGAGGCAGGAGCACTGGGAATTCAGGGCCAGCAAGGGCTTCAGAGTGAGACCCTGCTAACAACCTCCGCCCCCGGAACCAAAACACACACACACACACACACACACACACACACACACACACACACAGAAATGCATGAGTTCTTGCTGAAGGTATTTTCAGACAGACAGACATTTCATCTTAAGGGAGGTGGCAAAGTGCTCAAACTAGGTAGGAAGAGTAGAAAAGGCCTACAGAAACTGTGTAGTTTTTCCAGAAAGAGGAAAAGATGACAACCAGGGGCTGACGAGGAGATGGCTTAGAGGATCAAACTGCCTGCTGCCAAGGCTGACAGCCAGTCAGTTCCTCAGGGTGCCCACGGTAGGAGGGGAGAAATAACTCCTTCAAGCTGTCCTCTGACCTCCGCCCGTGGCAAAAGCACACCCCCATCCACTAAATAAATAAATGTTAAATATATATATTAGGGGGAAAAAAAGGAAGGAAGGAAAAAAAGGAGCATAAAGAAACACTATTTTCTTTTTGTGTGTGTGTGAGAGAGTCTTGTATCTTGCTGTGTAGCTCAGGCTGGCCCAGAATTTAGAAGGCTAGAATTGCTAGGCTCGCAAGGCAGGGCCAGGATGCCCAGCTAGGGGACACACTTGACCGGCCTGCCTCTGCCTCCTGGTACACTGGGATCGCAGGAGCATGCCACCACCTGGCAGAAAAACACTCCTCCCCCCCTTGGTTTTTCATGACAAGGTTTCTCTGTGTAGACCTGGTTGTCTTGGAACTTACTCTGTAGAGCAGGCTGGCCTCCAACTCACAGAGATCTGCCTGGCTCTGCCTCCCGAGTGCTGGGATTAAAGGTGTGCACCACAGTTGGGCAGTGGTGGCGCTCGCCTTTAATCCCAGTACCTGGGAGGCAGAGGCAGGTGGATTACTGTGACTTTGAGGCCAGCCTGGTCCACAAAGTGAGTCTAGAACATCCAAGGCTACACAGAGAAACCCTGTCTCGAAAAACAAAACAAAACAAAAGCGTAGCTGAGAGCCAGGCTTAGCAAGTGACCCAGCTGCCTAGCATCCCCAAGCGCTGGGCTGCTAGGCCTTATGACAACTGTTTAGACTGTGAAATCCCAGTGTTTAAAGCAAACCCTGTAGCTAGCAATGCTGCATATATTTTATTTATTTATGGCATTTTGGAGATAGGGTTACAGTATATAGCTCCGGCTGTCTTGGAACTTAGTATGTAGATCAGGCTGGCCACGAACTCACAAAGATCCACTTGCCTCCTGAGTGCTGGGATTAAAGGTATGCACCAACATGCCCAGCTGTATATACTTTTTTAAAAAAATTTTTTTTTAAAGAGGGGGGGTGTCTTAAGATGTAGCCACAACTTGCCTAGAACTCAGAGAGCTACCTGCCTCTGGCCCCATGTGCTGGGATTAAAGGGCTGGTGTTAATTTAAAATGTGTGTGTACAACCGTGTGACGGAGGCAGAGGCAGGTGGATCGATGTGAGTTCGAGGCCAGCCTGGTCCACAGAGTGAGTCCAGGACAACCAAGGCTACACAGAGAGACCCTGTCTTGGAAACAAAACCTCAAACAAACAAACTGCATGTGTGTGTGTGTGTATTTTCTTGGTACGTGTGTACAAGTGTGCATGCACGGAAGTGCATGCAAGCCAGTGGCTGATGTCGGGTGTCTTCCTCAGTTGCTTTCCCGCTGTGTGTTTTCAGACAGGACTGTTCACTGAACCCACAGCTTGCCAGGCTGGCTAGGCCGGCTGGCTAGCCAGAGCGCCTCAGGGATCAGCCTGTTTTGACCTGCTTGGCTCTGGGTACTATTTCCTTTTATGCGTGACGAACTGAAGTCTAGTAACAAGGCCCCTCATGCAGCCATTGGACAGTAGAGACGCTCTGCCCTGCCCCCACAGCCCGTCACCACTGCTGTCTTGTCGAGGCGTACTTCACGGCACCTCCTTGCTTCAGGACAAAGAGAGCACCTGCGACATATGGGCCGTATTTCTTCTCGATGGCGGTGAAGTGTCTGTGGAGAAAAATGAGAGCAAAAGTGAAATCTGGGACCTCTGGGCTGTGTGCCAGTTCACGGGGCGCCCAGCCCGGCTGCGTGTGTGCGTGCATGGTAAATGCTGCGCCCTGGCGTGACAGTGGCCGTCAAAGTGGACAAGTGTCTTTAAGGAACTAACTGGCAGAGAGACATAGATAACAAAGTGAGAAGTCAAATTACAGAGTGCCAGTTCTGAGAGGAGGAAAAATCGGGGGTAGCCTGACTGTGGAGACCCATTTAGAGGTGCTGTTGTTAAGTCACTTCTGGGCCACGTGTGGCACACAGAGCGGGCAGGAGCGGGCAGACCAGGAGCTCAAGGCCCTCCAGCCTGAACTACATGAGAGCCTCTCTCAAAAACCAACCAGCCAACCTACCAAAAACCTGGGGAGGCTGGAGCTGGCTCAGCGGAGCTGAAGGCACTTTCTGCGCTCTCAGAGTATCGGCTCTGATCCCCAGCACCCACATCCGGTGGCTCACAGTGGCCTGTAATCCCAGCTCCAGAGGCTCAACAGATTGGGACAGGGAACAAGGTAAGAAGCAAGAAGTCAGAGAATAGCTCCTCCCCTTGGCCTTGCAGGAAGTGTGTCATTGGGAGTGGGCTTTGAGGTTTCAAAAGCCCATCTCTCTCTCTCTCTCTCTCTCTCTCTCTCTCTCTCTCTCTCTCTCTCTCACTTGTGGGTCTGAGCTACTGTACCAATGCCATGCCACCTGGCTGTCATGCTCCACCAAGACGGTCCTGGACTAACCTTCTGAACTGTAAGCAAGCGCCTGTTTAAATGGCTTCTTTTGCCAGGTGTGGTGGCGCACGCCTTTAATCCCAGCACTTGGGAGGCAGGGGCTGGCGGATCACTGTGAGTTCGAGGCCAGCCTGGTCTACAAAGCGAGTCCAGGATAGCCAAGGCTACACAGAGAAACTCTGCCTCGGGTGGGGGGGGGGGAGGGTTCCCTTGGCCTTGGTGTCTCCTTACAGCAATAGAACAGTGACTATAAAACGAAAGGTCTCAGGGGAGGCCACACCCAGTGAAGCAGTGGGAACTGACACTGAGAACCCTTTAGCACTGACAGACTAGATTGAAGGCAGAGAGAAACCAAAGAAGTTGCCTGAAAACTCACCCTTAGAAACTGGGTGGCACTCATTCTTTGGATGGGGCCAACTTTCTTTTAAACTGGGCGGTGGTGGCACACGCCTTTAATCCCAGCACTCGGGAGGCAGAGGCAGGGGGATCGCTGTGAGTTCGAGGCCAGCCTGGGATACAAAGTGAGTCCAGGACAGCCAAGGCTACACAGAGAGACTCTGTCTTGAAAAACCAAAAAAAAAAAAAAAAAAAATAGTAATAATAATTAATAAATAAATAAATAAAATTCTTTTAAAAGGGAGCCATGAGCGATTTGTGTTTTAGCCACGCATGTCTAAGAAGCCAGTCTAACCCCACTCCCTCCCCTCTGCCTCCCCCTCCCCCCCCATGGCAGTGGACGTGCCTATGAGCAGAGTCTTAGAGAAGGGGCCGGCGATGAAGACGTGAGCTGGAAATGCTGACAGTGGAAACCACGGGCAGGCCTGGGACTGTCGAGAGCAGGAAGGAGCTGGGGCTCTGGCTAGTGGGGTCCCCCTGGGGCGCGGGGGCGGGGCACTGGGGGGCGGGGCACTGGGGGGCGGGGCACTGGGGGGCGGGGGGGCGGGGCACTGGGGGGTGCAGGGGGGCACTGGGGGGGGTGTTGTCAGCTAGAGGTTCTCACCGATTCTCCTGGTTCACTTTTGATATCTGTTTCTGGAGCCAGTACTCTCTCAGAGTCTGGACGTCTTGGAAGTGGTCTGTGAGGAACTGTAACAGCGTCCTCCTTTTCTCCCGGCTGCTGCCTGGGGTCACGGACTCGCGCGCGCTATGGATGCCGCGTTCTTGGGCCACCAGGCGCAGGAACTGAGAAGGAGAGGGAAGGGACTGAGACTGAGCCTGGAGCTGGAGTCCACCCCAATTTATTTTTTATTTATTCTTTTATTTTTGGTTTTTCGAGACAGGGTTTCTCTAGTCTTGGCCTCGCACTGTAGACCAGGCTGGCCTTGAACTCACAGGGATCCACCTGCCTCTGCCTCCCGAGTGCTGGGATTATAGGCGTGCGCCACCACCGCCCGGATTCACCCCAACTCTTACACCGCGCCTTTTCATCTCGCCCGGTGCTTCCTGAGTCTGGTAAAACTCCCCAATGGTGGGGTGTAGCTCAGGGCTAGAGCCCCTGTTTAAACACGCGTAAGGCCCTGTGCTCAATCCCCATTATGTCTACTTCCTCAATCCTTACCTTTGGGATTTGAAACATTTCTCCAAATCCTTCCATTTACCAACCAGAAATTCTTCCCTTTAGGCAGCCAGTCTTCATTTTCTCAAGCTTTTCTAATTTCCCACCAATTCCTTATTCCCCCCCACCAAACTCCCATTATTCCTTAATTTCTCACTAATCCAGTTTTTTTTTTGGAGGGGGGGCGGCCGGGGGCAGGGGAGATACGTGTACGTGTGTATTCATGTGTATGCTTATTCAAACGTGTGGGCGACGATGCACGCAGGTGGCTGCTCATGGGGGCCAGAGGTCAAGGCCAGGGGTCTTCCTCAGTCGCCCTTTACTTTATACGTCGAGGCACGGTCTCTCACTTGTACCTGGGGCGCCCCAACTCCGCTAGTCCAGCGGGTCAGTTGGCTTGGGCTGGGGTCGCAGGTGAGCCGATCTGCCTGGCGCCCGCGCTTTAACAACAACCGGCCGTTTGCCCAGGCTAGCCTCTGCCACCCAGGCTAGCCTCTGCCACCCAGGCTAGCCTCTGCCACCCAGGCTAGCCTCTGGGCCACCCAGGCTAGCCTCTGCCACCCAGGCTAGCCTCTGCCACCCAGGCTAGCCTCTGGGCCACCCAGGCTAGCCTCTGCCACCCAGGCTAGCCTCTGCCACCCAGGCTAGCCTCTGCCACCCAGGCTAGCCTCTGCCACCCAGGCTAGCCTCTGCCACCCAGGCTAGCCTCTGCCACGTTCTCCTGCACGACTCACGTCTTGGCTGCTGTTCCCCTCACCTTGCCCTTGTAACCGTTCTCTTTAGGGCTGGGGATGGAGCCCCAAAGCCGTGAGTGTAAACGAAGTACCAGACCACTAATTCCATCCCCCAACTCAGCGAGGCCCTGCGCCCTCCCCTCAGGCTCTTCCCCGGGGCTCCATACTAACTACCTTCTTGGCGGCTCCCGCCTGCACACCACGTCCTCGGACCTCCCGTTAAGGCTTACTTCCCAGGATGAGACGTCCTACTCCCCCTAATGGCTAGTCCACCCGCACTCCGCGTTGGCTTCTCTACCAAGCCTCCGCCCAGGCTTTTGCTTCCCCTGGAGGCTGACAGAGATCTCGAGAGCGGAGCTGCCAAGCGAACTATGTAATTCGGGGAGGGGGGGGGGGCTCCTGGCGCTGTAAGTCACCTACCGCCCTGGGCGCCGCCATCTTGCCGGAGAGCGTAGCAGAAGGGGCGGGGCTTTCCCCTTCAGCACGTGGTTCAGACAGGACCGGCTTCTCTTGTGGCCACGCCCCTCTTCTTCTTTTTTTTTAAACCGGGAGGAGCCAGTCTTCCCGTTAGAGACCTTCCTTTCCTGGCGCGGTCGCAATTCTCTGTCGTTTAGAGCCGAATCAGTACAGCTGGAAGGCTGCATTATTATTATTATTATTTTAATTTTTAAATTTTTTTTGTGTGTATATACGCACAATGCTTTGGCGCAGGTATAGAGATGAGCGGAACTTGGCCCAGGATGCGAACTCAGATCCCCTGGCTCTTTGGCCCTATTATTAGATTTAAATTTTTTATTTTACCCGTGTGTCTGCACCACGTGTGTGCTATGACTCGTAGATCAGAAGAGGACTTTAGATCTCTGGTATTGGTGCTGGGAATTTAATCCAGGTCTTCTGGATGAGCGCCCTGCCCCCTCCCCGTGTTAGACTACAGTGGAAACGGCTGACGTCAGTCTGGAGTTCAAATCTAGGCTAGTTATTTATTCAGCCACGCCTCCTTTGCTCCCAGTCTGCCTCCTGTACACCTTTGGCCTCATCCTCCCCACTTTTCCGAGGAGGAGGTAACCCCATGGGTACCAACCTGCATCTAGACTTCTTAAAAGGGTATGTGTATATATATATATATTTTTTTTTTCTTTTGCGTATGTTAGGCTGGCCTAACATTTGTTTTCTTGTCACCTAACATTATTTTTAATGTGTGTGTGTGTGTGTGTGTGTGTGTGTGTGTGCGCGCGTAATGTGTGCCTGAGTGCAGGCACATGTATGCTGTGATCAGAGGTTTATGAGGTGCTGGGGACCAAATCTAGGGCCTCCTGCATGTTAAGCAAGCTCTTTGCCGACTGAGCCCCATGCCCATCCCTCAATGCGAAAGTCTTGGTGGATTCATTCATTCATTCAATAAGTGTTTGCTGAGCTCTCACAGTGGGTACCGAGGTCACGCAGACAAACCGCCCCTTTCTCAGGCCGTTGTCATTCTAGGCAGAAAGAGAATAGATGAGAAATGAGTAAAAACTTAAAGCGAGTGTTTGATAAGTAGGCAAACACAGGCGACATGTTAGGGGGTGGCAGGGGTGCGCAGGGCCACCAGCAACTGCCTCTGTGGCATGTAACTGGAAGGAATGACAGGAAAGAAACAGCTGCCCAAAGCTTTGGAGCGGACGTGTTCAGGTGACAGCTAGCGCGTAAGCACCAGCTTGTTAGAGAGGTCAGGAGGCCTGGCCAGAGTTGGGCGGAGGGTCTGACTGTGCAGGCCCAGTAGGGTTTTAGTCTATTCACAGAGGGAGAGAGTCGTCGAAAAATCTGATTTACATGTTGCAAAGATCTGGAGATTGGGTCTTAGAGGGTAGGGCTGGACCTGAGACCAGCCAAGAGGCTACTGTGGTAACATAGGCAAATGGCTGGTAGGATGTGGGGGTGGGGGGGGTGGGGGGGAGAGTTGGGGGGTGGACAGCAGAGGTGAAAACTGCCAGAGGCAAAGAACCTGAGAACCCAAAAGGTGTCAGTTAATGGAAGTGGAGGAGCAGGGAGCAGCGGGTTTGTCAAGGTGGGCACTGGGCAGACTGATCCTTGCCCTATGATCCTTAGAGACAGTATGTATCAGTCACTGCTCTGTTGCTGCGATAAAATACCATGACTCAAAGCAGCGGCACAGGAGGAAGATTGTCTTGGCTTGCAGTTCTGCAGAGCTGGGAGCCCGATACAGCGGGGAAGCAGCAGGCACAGCAGCAGGGACAAGAAGCTGAGAGCTCACATCTGCAGCTGAAGCACAGAGCAGAGCAAACAACTGGAAATAGTGAGGCCTTGAACCTCAAAGCTCACCCCCGAGGAGGTACAGCTCCAGCAAGGCGCTTCCTCCTAAACCTCCCCATACGACTGCCAACCACTCAACTGTCTGCGTCCACTGGGGACATTCTCCTCCAAACCACCACATTATGACTGTATCACTCTGAAAAGACTCCACCTATTCCTCCCCTTGCCTCTGAGTGCCCCATCCTTCTTTTCAGCAATATACTGCTTTATAGCTCAGGCTGGCCTGGAACTTGTAATCCTTCTGCCTCAGGCTCCCAAGTGCTGGGATCATAGATGTGGGCCTCAAGGCAAAATTTAGGGATTTTTTTTTTTTGGAGCGAGGAAAGGGAGTTTGAGACAGGGTTCCTCTGTGTAGCCTTGGTTGTCCAGGAACTCCCTCTGTAGACCAGGCTGGCCTCAAACTCACAGAGATCCACCTGCCTCTGCCTCTGGAGTGCTGGCATTAAAGGCATGTTGCCAGGTGTTGTGGCCCATGCCTTGAATCCCAGCACTCCGGAGGCAGAGTCAGGCATGATTCGAGGCCAGCCTGGTCTACAAAGTGAGTCCAGGACAGCCAAGAGTACACAGAGAAACCCTGTCTCGAAAAACAATCCAAAACAAAAAACACGACTACAAAAATGTGTGGCACCACGCCCAGCCAGTTTAGGGACTTTGACATGGGTATTATTTAAGGTAGGCCACTGGGTGGTGAATCACAAAGGTCTTCCCAGAAGGGTGGCCAGTGGCGTCAACAGGAGTCAGGATGCTGGAGGCCAAAGACTCGCGAGATATGAGGAAGGCAGGTAGCTTCCAGAACTCGAGTAGAGCATGGATTCTGTCCTAGCGTGTCTAGAAGCAGACACACCCAGTGTGACCACTTTATGCTTCAGATAGCAAGAAAATTGTCTTGTGTGCTCTTCACCTTTCAGTGCTAGGCATTGTAGTGTGTACATGTGTGCTTATGAGTGTGTGTGGGGTGTACATGTGTGTGCAAATGAGTGTATGTGCACCTGTAAAGTGTGTGTGTGTGTGTGTATGTGTCTGTCGGTCTGTCTGTCTCAGAGGACAACTTCCAAGAGCAAGTTCTCTTTTCTACCATGCAAGTCCTGAGGATTGAACTCAGAATATCACGTTTGGTGGCAAGCACCTTCACCTACCATCTTTGCAGCCCCCTTGCTTTGTTCTAAGCTCCCAGGACTGTGGTGACTTGTTAGAAACAGCAACAGGAAATGGATCCAGTGGGGTGGGTTCAAAGTGGGAGCTCTGTGCTGAGCACAGACATGGCCATGTGACACATGCTGAGTTGGAGTCTGGGCTCAAGGGTGCCTTTGACTTCTGAGCCAGGGGCCTGGGAGCCCTGGCAGACACTCATGAGCTTGTAAGGGCCAAGGCAGACCAAGACCCAGAACACTTTCCAGTCCTGGCTGCCTGGCAGGACTCCGGTGCACGCAGGTCCAAGGCTTGGCAGAACTAGCTTGTGTATGGCAGCCTGCAGCTGCGACATGGAGGCTCCAAGCCCTGTCAAGGGACAGACAAAGACCAAGTTGGGGGCTGGCCGAAGTCATTCAGCAAAAGAGGCTGAGGAAGACTGGCTGGGGAGGAGTGAGGGCCTAGGGAGGAAGGCAGCCCAGCCCCTTCAGGTGCTGAGGCAACATGGAACCACAGGAGGGTTGGCCCGAGAGGCATCGAGGTGAAGATGGACCTCTGCTCAAGGTTCTTTGGACCCTGAGAGATCATGGAGGTTGGAGTCCAGGAAAAAAAAAAACGTAGCCAGTGGATTCTCGGTGAAGAATGAACTTTGGGACATCTCTGCCAGCCCCTCCCTGCCTTTTCTTCCCACCATCCCACAACTCCCCAGGGCACCGGGTCACTTGGACCTTGCTACTTCCTGCTCTTCAGTCCGCAGTTCAGACTATGGAGCTGTGGGTGCAGCTGAAGCAGGCTGGACAGGAGCCCGTTGGGTTGGGTCCACTGCCCCAGGCTCTAAGGATGGCCCCACCAGAGGGGAACCCTGGCCAGACCCTTCTGTCCTCAGGGACAGAACCTGGAGGTGCCACAGAGCTGCTGCTGCTGCGGATCTGGGAGGAGCTGGTGAGTGACAGGGCCTGAGAGACAGAAGGGAACGGGAAGGAAATGAGTGGATAGTATTATTAGACAGGGCTAGGATGAGCCAGGCCTCGGGGCTCATGCCTGTAGTGCAGCGCTCAGGGGCCTGGGTGCAGCCTGGGCTGCAGATGGAGATCAGGTGCGAACATAAAATGACATAGCGGCACAGACGGAAGAAGTGGGATCAGAGCATGACAAAGAGAATGGAGCCAGTCCCAGAGACAACCAGGTAGAAATCAGAGCTGGAGAGCAGCGGCAGGCTGGATCCATGCGGAATGGGGGCTGGGAGAGACCAAAGGCAGGGATGAGAAAATGGAGATGGAGATGTGGAGACAGCGCCTGAAATGAGGAGTCACAGAGTTGAAGGGACAGCGACAGGGGAGAAATAGAGGTCAAGAGGGAGGTGGAGAAGAGGGTGGCCTGAAGAGCCCAGGAGTCAGGGAGGGCCCTGACCAGGCAGGCCAGGACTTGAGCTAGACCTGCCCCTGGGCAGCTCCTGGCAGGCCTCCTTGCTCCCAGGACGGTCCTTTATTCCCTTAGGGGAACCTGCGCAGAATAGATGCCCAGCTGTTGGGACAGCTGTGTAAGGTGGGACTGGAGATGGAGTTTCTTCGAGAGGAGCTGGTCGCCATCCTGGAAGAGGAGCAGGAGGAGCAGGAGGAAGAGGAGGAGAGCTGTGTTGAAGAAGAGAACAAAGGGCCCCGAGGCAGGCAAGAGGACGGACACTCAGGGGCCGCCTATCCAGCCCAGCTCCTCCCTGACTTTGAGATGACCATCTGAGGTGATTTAGAATCAATGGTGCTCCTGCAGCAGATTGCTCTCCCCAAAGATGTGCAGTGGCAGATCCTAGCAATGGCCTGGGTGCTGTGGGCAGGGCCCGTTGTAGAATACGGAAGGCACAGAAGCCATAGGTCTGTCTGTCGAAATGTTTCCAGTGTGGCCCGGACACCCAGTGCTGGCAAAGTGATAGAGCATGGGCAAACAGGATGGAAAGCCAATTCTGCCTAATGTGGTAGGTGCAACGGCCACTAAGCAATTGGAACATGATGGGTTAAGATTGAGATGTGGAAAACGACAAAGGTCAAAACACCTGGGGTGGCAAACTTCTCGATAATTTTAAAAAAACTGACTATGTCTTGAAATGATCTTTTGAATATGTGAGATTTCATATGCTCTCGTGGTTGTATGCAACATAAAATTGATGAAGTTTTTCTTGTGTGGTGTGATATGTGTGCACACGTGCGCAGGTGTGTGTGGGTGTCTAAACCCTTGAGACAAGGTCTCCCTCTGAACTGAAAGCACACCAGTGTGGCTATCCCAGAGGGCCAGTGAGCTTCCAGGATCTAACTACCCCCTTCCCCCAGTGCTGGGGTTACAGGCACACACAGCTGAGCCTACCTTTCTCAGTGGGGAGATGGGGGTTTGGTTCAGGTCTTTATGTTTGCATGGCAAGCACTCTTACCCACTGAGCCATGCCTAGGCTTGCTCCTTCCTTCTTGCCTTTGCTTTGCTTTCCCCCCTCCCTCCCTCCCTCCTTTTCTTCTTCCTACTTCTTCCTCTTCCTCCTCCACCTTCTCCTTCTTCTTCTTCTTTTCTCTCTCTCTCTCTCTCTCTCTCTCTCTCTCTCTCTCTCTCTCTCTCTCTCTCTCTCTCCCCCCCTTTGAGATAAGGTCTCCATGTAGTCCTGTAAAACAGGCTGGCCTAGAACTCACTGAGATTCTCCTGCCTTTGTCTCCTGAGTTCTGGGATAGAAGGTGTGTCCAACCATGCTTGCTGTTCGTCCTTTTTTTTATTCTGTGGTGTGTGTGCGTGTGTGTGCGTGTGTGTTGGGGGGGGGGCTTATACACACCCCAGCATGTGTGGAAGTCAGAGGACACCCTCAGGCGTCAGCTCTTGGTTTCTGCCCTGTAGAGGGCCTCTCTCATTTCCACCTGTCCACTGTGTTACCTGGCCTGAGGGCTCGTGCCAGCTCTTCTGTCTCCATCTCCCATCTCTCCATGGAGGCACTGGGGTCACACATCGTCATCACAGCAACGCTCAGCTTTACACTGGTTCTGGGGACTGAAACTCAGGCTCTTGTACTCCCATGCAAACACTTTGCCCTCTGAGCCATACCTCAGCCCTTCCTTCCTTTATTTATTTTTACTTTTTTTTTTTTTTTTGTCAAGACAGGGCTTTTCAGTATAGCCTTGGCTGTCCTGGACTGGCTTTGTAGGCCAGGCTGGCCATGAACTCACTGCGATCCACTGGCATCTGCCTCCCCGAGTGCTGGGATTACAGGCCTGTGCCACAACACCTGTCTGGTCCTTCCTTCCTTTAAATGAAATATTTTGAGATAGGATTTCTTTACATCCCCCAGTATGGACCAGAATTCACCGTTTGTTTCCTTCAGTGATCTGAGTGCTGGGGTGACAGATGTGAGAGCTGGGGTGACAGATGTGAATGCTGGGGTGACAGATGTGAATGCTGGGGTGACAGATGTGAATGCTGGGGTGACAGATGTGAGAGCTGGGGTGACAGATGTGAATGCTGGGGTGACAGATGTGAGAGCTGGGGTGACAGATGTGAATGCTGGGGTGACAGATGTGAATGCTGGGGTGACAGATGTGAGTGCTGGGGTGACAGATGTGAGTGCTGGGGTGACACACTTGGGTTATAAACCTGGCCTTTTGATTTCTTAAAGCCAAACATTCCATTGGATACATTTATCATATTTTATGTACTCCACTTTTAGTGGAGCACTAGCTTAACTTCACTTTTTTGCTTGACATTTTTGTTTGTTTTGTTTTTTGAGACAGTTTCTTATGTAGCTCAGGCTAGCCTCCAACTTGCTAGTCAGCTGAAGGTGACCTTGAACTCCTGATATTGCAGTATGCACCACTCCGGTGTTGAGATTATAGGTGTATGCTACCATGCCTGAGCCTTCGCAATTTTTGAAAATTCGGGTGGGAGGGGGTGCTACAGACAGGACCCAGGGCTTTTAAAGAAACTGGATAAACACTCTACTACCTAGCTATATCTCCAGCACAATTTGTTACTTTCAACATTTTAAAATATGGCTGCCAGAACACTCGAAATTAAGTGTAGTATGTATTTTTTATTTTAAAATTTTATTTATTTTTATTTTAATGTGCATGGGCTTTTTGCTGCTTGTATGGAAATGCACCAGAGGATGGTGTTGGGTCTCCTGGAACTGGAAATGATTGTGAGTTACTGTATGCAGCAAACCCAAGTCCTCAGCAAATGCTCTTAACTGCTGAGGCATGTCTCTATCCTCCACAGGTTCAAAGGTCTGAAAATACAAAGTTGGTGGGAGCAAAGGTGCAGCAAATGTACTATAGCCTAACTCATGTCCTATCGTCTTGTCTTTACTCCACCACTGAGCCACGCCCCAGCCCCTCACTGGGGGATTCTAGGCAGGGGCTCTACCACAGAGCCACACCCCAGCCCCTCACTGGGGGATTCTAGGCAGGGGCTCTACCACTGAGCCATGCCCCCAGCCCCTCCCTGGGGGATTCTAGGCAGGGGCTCTACCACTGAGCCACACCCCAGCCCCTCACTGGGGGATTCTAGGCAGGGGCTCTACCACTGAGCCACACCCCAGCCCCTCACTAGGGGATTCTAGGCAGGGGCTCTACCACTGAGCCACACCCCCAGCCCCTCCCTGGGGGATTCTAGACAGGGGATCTACCACTGAGCCACGCCCCCAGCCCCTCACTGGGGGATTCTAGGCAGGGGCTCTACTACTGAGCCACACCCCAGCCCCTCACTGGGGGATTCTAGGCAGGGGCTCTACCACTGAGAAACACCCCAGCCCCTCACTGGGGGGATTCTAGGCAGGGGCTCTACCACTGAGCCACGCCCCCAGCCCCTCACTGGGGATTCTAGGCAGGGGCTCTACCACTGAGCCACACCCCCAGCCCCTCACTGGGGGATTCTAGGCAGGGGCTCTACACTGAGCCACACCCCCAGCCCCTCACTGGGGGATTCTAGGCAGGGGCTCTACCACTGAGCCATGCCCCCAGCCCCTCACTGGGGGATTCTAGGCAGGGGCTCTACCACTGAGCCACGCCCCAGCCCCTCACTGGGGGGATTCTAGGCAGGGGCTCTACCACTGAGCAGATATGGCTCAGCAGATCAAGGTGCTGGCACGCCTGATGACCTGACTTTGATCTCTGGGCTCCACATGGTGGAAGAAGAAAACAGACTCCCGAAAATGACCCCATGACCTCTGCATGCACAGCTTTAGAGCAGGTGATGAATTCTGGCTAGAGCAGAGGTAGTGAGAGTGGCACAAACAGTTGTGATTGACGCCACTCATTGTGCCCATAACCGGTTAAAACAGCACGTCCTTTTTCGAGGCAGCCTTTCTCTATGCAGCCCTAGCTGGCCTGGATCTCATCACGTAGCTCAGGCTGGCTTTGAACGCTTAGATCTCGGCTTGCCTCTGCATCCTGATTACTGGAATCAAGGTACGTATGTGCTACCACACCTGGCAAGATAGCACTTTTATTATAAGTATCTTGCTATTTAAAATCGCCCTTTAGGGAAGTGTATACAACACACGCATTTGGGTCAGACAACTGTTTTCTACGTGCACATACAGGGCTCTTTGGGCAAAGAGATCCAAGGATTTAGAACCAAGCGATGGACGGAGCAGGCGCAGGCACAGCCCATGCTGGTGTCCTCTGCCTTATGATTCAAGAGACCCATCTCACCTCTGTCCTCCCACAGCTACCTGTCCTTTGGGTGCATGGAGTTACCGTGGCAGCTCTTAAACTGTCTCAAAACTTAGCCTCTATTGGATGGAGTCAGAGGATGTGGGAGCGCCACCGCGAGGAGAATGAACGATTGGCCCTGGAGCCTGGTCAGGCATCAGGCCTGCCCGGGAGCATTTGGAGTCCAGTCACTCACATGCCTGCTGCCGCCCAGACATGAACTGCAGTTCTCCCAGTAAACACCAGGGGGCGGCATGGGACCGCGCAATCAGGAAGCGTTCCTTGAAGCATTAAGTTACTTTGTAGCCTGGTTGCCACTCCTGTTCCAGAGTATCTGGGTCCTGGCTTCTCGTGTCTTTGAGGAACTCACTATCCCAGGGAACCCTTCCTGTCATAACCCATAAAGAAGAGAAGGTGACCATAGGGGAGAAACACCAAGACAGTGAAGAGGCGTCCCTGAACCACCAGACATGCGGAGACCCCAGCCTCGCTCAGCTAACACGGGAAGCTGGGACGTCTCTCTGAAACCCGTCACAGAATCATGACATGATTATTTCCAGGACACACAGACATCTGTATACCCAGGACACGAAACTATTGGCAGAACTGCTCCTGCCCCTGGGTCTCTGTTATGAAACCCGTGACTGAAGGCACCAGGGACAGTGGATGGTCCTCTGCCCCAGCTAGTGCTCAGCTGGTCGCTTCTGGGAAGTTAATGAGACATTCTGAGAACTGTTGAGAAGACTGGGTACTGAGCTGTGTCACACAGACACACACAGACACACAGACACAGACAGCAGACAGACACACACACACACACACACACACTGTAGGCTCAATTTTCTTAACCAATATATTAATTAACAACTTAGTGACCAAGCATACGTCCCTTATAACCTGACTAACCAAACAGTAGGAAATGAGGATTAATGGACACAGTAACAAAACCTTAGGGACATCAGTTCTGAGGAATGACTCTTTGGGTGTGAGCGGCAGGATTTCTTCCACTGGAAACTGGGGTAACTAGAACCCTGAACCTCAGCAGGAGCTGGAGCCCTGAAGCTTTCCCTCGAGCGGTTCTCTCTAGGAGTATCTTGAAGTGCAGCAATGAACAGCCAAATCTATCCCAAGTCTCCAAAAAGCCCCGCCTCCAGTTCTGGGCTCATTTATATATCTCCTCCCAGACTCTGCTCACGGGATCTTTTCAGCCGGTAGCAATTAAGCTCCTGCACGAGATGGTTGCTCTTCTAGTGAATTAACCTCACCTGTTCTCTCACGAGACCGTTCTGATCCCGTACTTGGGATCCTAAAAAACAGGTTTCTCTCTCTCTCTCTCTCTCTCTCTCTCTCTCTCTCTCTCTCTCTCTCTCTCTCTCTCTCTCTCTCTCTCTCTCACACACACACACACACACACACCCCTCTTGGCTTTAGGGAACCCAAAGACTCCCATATTTGGTGCTACAGACACACGGTGAAGAGAGAGCAGGGATCAGTCTTGGGGTGAGCGGCTCCTCTCTCAGGGCAGAGGACACTTCTCAGCCTTGCTAGTCAAAGTATGTTCTAGAACAACGAGCCAGAGAGAAAGGGAGAGGAGGAGGACAGGACCCATACTGAGGAGGTGGAAACAGAGCTGTGCCCCTGTGACCCTGGGAGGTGCTCCAGGGAGGAGAAGGATCAGAGGGAGGAAGGAGAGCAGAGCTGACACCTGGGCAACAGGCTGTTTTCAGTACTGAAACCAAAGCTCTCTGGACAGAGGAGGACAGAGCGGAGACCATGGGCCGCACCCTGGCCTTAACCTGGCAATGAATGAAGGCGGGAGCTCGGGTGCTGGCCAGAGTCTACTGGGCGGGAGGAAGGGGACTCCCAACAAGCAGCTCCGCATGGAGAACACAGAAAGGGAGAGAGGCTCAGCAGGAGGAACATCTCACTGAAGGGAATTAGGAAGAGGGGAAGAGCTCCATTGTCCCGGTCCTCAGCTCCTCCTCACTGGTCCGTTCATTCTGAAGACTGGTGTTCACAAGTGTGTCAGGGTGACCCTCCAAAGAAGAAACCTGGAACATTACGCTCTGTCCTCAGCTACCAACCTGACATTTCATAAACGAACCCCAGGACCTGTAGGGAAGTGAACACTCATTCATTCACCCACAGATTCTGAGCCTGGTCCTCACCACCCAGAGCTCTTGTAGACGGGGAGACAGATCAGGAAGGACACCTAGACGATGAGGTCAGGAGTTGACAAGAACCATGGTGGGGGCAACAGGGAAAGCTCAGGAAAGAAGACTCAGGAACTGCAGAGAAGGTCAGGGAAGGCATCTCCTAGCCACACGCAACACAGGCAGCTGAGTGTGAGCAGACAGCGGAGGGCTCGGAGGGGTGAGAAGACACCTGAGTGTGAGCAGGGACCAAAGGGTGCTGAAGGGTGAGCTGAGTGTGAACAGAGGTCTAAGGACACTGAAGGGTGTGCGGGCATCTACGGATGGTGAGGGGTGAGCTGACAGCTGAGTGTGAGCAGGGATCAAAGGGTGCTGAAGGGTGAGCTGAGTGTGAACAGAGGTCTAAGGACACTGAAGGGTGTGCGGGCATCTACGGATGGTGAGGGCTGAGCTGACAGCTGAGTGTGAGCAGGGGTCTATGGATGTGAGGGGTGAGCTGACAGCTGAGTGTGAGCAGGGGTCTATGGATGTGAGGGGTGAGCTGACAGCTGAGTGTGAGCAGGGGTCTATGGATGTGAGGGGTGAGCTGACAGCTGAGTGTGAGCAGGGGGCTATGGATGTGAGGGGTGAGCTGACAGCTGAGTGTGAGCAGGGGGCTATGGATGTGAGGGCTGAGCTGACAGCTGAGTGTGAGCAGGGGTCTGTGGATGTGAGGGGTGAGCTGACAGCTGAGTGTGAGCAGGGGTCTATGGATATTGAGGGGTGAGCTGACAGCTGAGTGTGAGCAGGGGTCTATGGATGTGAGGGGTGAGCTGACAGCTGAGTGTGAGCAGGGGTCTATGGATGTGAGGGGTGAGCTGACAGCCGAGTGTGAGCAGGGATCTATGGATGTGAGGGGTGAGCTGACAGCTGAGTGTGAGCAGGGGTCTATGGATGTGAGGGGTGAGCTGACAGCTGAGTGTGAGCAGGGGTCTATGGATGTGAGGGGTGAGCTGACAGCTGAGTGTGAGCAGGGGTCTATGGATGTGAGGGGTGAGCTGACAGCTGAGTGTGAGCAGGGGTCTATGGATGTGAGGGGTGAGCTGACAGCTGAGTGTGAGCAGGGGTCTATGGACGTCGAGGGGTGAGCTGACAGCTGAGTGTGAGCAGGGGTCTATGGATGTGAGGGGTGAGCTGACAGCTGAGTGTGAGCAGGGGTCTATGGATGTGAGGGGTGAGCTGACAGCTGAGTGTGAGCAGGGGTCTATGGATGTGAGGGGTGAGCTGACAGCCGAGTGTGAGCAGGGATCTATGGATGTGAGGGGTGAGCTGACAGCTGAGTGTGAGCAGGGGTCTATGGACGTTGAGGGGTGAGCTGACAGCTGAGTGTGAGCAGGGGTCTATGGATGTGAGGGGTGAGCTGACAGCTGAGTGTGAGCAGGGGTCTATGGACGTTGAGGGGTGAGCTGACAGCTGAGTGTGAGCAGGGGTCTATGGATGTGAGGGGTGAGCTGACAGCTGAGTGTGAGCAGGGGTCTGTGGATGTTGAGGGGTGAGCTGACAGCTGAGTGTGAGCAGGGGTCTATGGATGTGAGGGGTGAGCTGACAGCTGAGTGTGAGCAGGGGTCTATGGATGTGAGGGGTGAGCTGACAGCCGAGTGTGAGCAGGGATCTATGGATGTGAGGGGTGAGCTGACAGCTGAGTGTGAGCAGGGGTCTATGGACGTTGAGGGGTGAGCTGACAGCTGAGTGTGAGCAGGGGTCTATGGATGTGAGGGGTGAGCTGACAGCTGAGTGTGAGCAGGGGTCTATGGATGTGAGGGGTGAGCTGACAGCTGAGTGTGAGCAGGGGTCTATGGATGTGAGGGGTGAGCTTACAGCTGAGTGTGAGCAGGGGTCTATGGATGTGAGGGGTGAGCTGACAGCTGAGTGTGAGCAGGGGTCTATGGATGTGAGGGGTGAGCTGACAGCTGAGTGTGAGCAGGGGTCTATGGATGTGAGGGGTGAGCTTACAGCTGAGTGTGAGCAGGGGTCTATGGATGTGAGGGGTGAGCTGACAGATGAGTGTGAGCAGGGGTCTATGGATGTTGAGGGCTGAGCTGACAGATGAGTGTGAGCAGGGGTCTAAGGGCACTGAGGAGTGAGCTGGGCAGACACCTGAGAAGAGATCCAGACGAGGGGAAGAAGCAAAGCAAAGTTCAGGGGTGCTGAGGGAACAAAGGTGCCGCTGCTGATCCTTACTCAGTAGGAAACGCACATGTGCATACACACACACACACACACACACACACACACACACACACTACTGATGATACAGACGTGATGATTCATCTTTCCACCATATGGTGGTGTACACTGATAGATCTCTCCTTAGCCCCATGCTGACTCTTCTTTAACCTGCTGGAACCTTCTGATCACTACCCATCTCAGTGGCCCTCCATGGTATGGAAGGAAGGAATGTTCTCTCAGTGGTCCACTATCTAACGTAATTTCCATGTCTTCTTTCAAGTTACAAAGGGAAAATGGCTGACAGGCGTTGAGTTTTGAAGAGGTTCCAACGGCTGCTGACTGTGTCTCCCTCGGGGAATGAATAGGATGCTCAGTCGATTCATTTAATTTATGATGTCATCTTATTCTAGAGTGTCTCTAGCTCTTGTCTGGGTGACTTGTCTGTTGGTGAGAGTGGGGTACTGAAGTCACCCATTACCACTGTGTTGGGTCAGTCTGGGTTTTAGATCTGATAGCATTTCTTTTGTGAAAGTTGGTGCCCCTGTGCTTGGTGCACTTAATGTATGAAATTGTAACATCCTCTTGGTGTATTATTCCTTTAGTGAGTATGAAGTGTTCTTCTTTATCTCCTCTTACTCCACCTGAAGTCTATTTTGTGCAAATATTATAATAGCTACACATGTTTCTTTGTCCCATTTTCTTTTTCTTTATTATGTATACAATGTTCTGTCTGCATGTGAGCCAGCAGGCCAGAAGAGGGCACCAGACCTCAATATAGATGGTTGTGAGGCAGCGTGTGGTTGCTGGGAATTGAACTCAGGACCTTTGGAAGAACAGCCAGTGCTCTTAACCTCTCAGCCATCTCTCCAGCCCCCATTTTCTTGAATAGCCTTTTCCATCCTTTTATCTTAAGATGGTGCCTGTGTTCCACCTATGTTTCATGAGGTATGGTTCTTGGAGGCAACAGGAAGATGGCTCCTGTTTTCTAAGCCAACGTTAGCCTATGCCCTTTTATGGAGACTGATAATATTGAGAGTTGATATTGAACAGTATCTGTTCCTGTTACTTTGTTGTGGTGTTCTCTTGGATCTCTTTTGATTAGTTGTTCTGAAACTATTATGTTGTCATATTGGGTGCATTTAATCTTCTGTCCAGACCAAAGTGGTTCCTCTAGTGCCACTGTGTAGAGCTGGTGGGGGGAACATAATTTCCTTATCTTGGTTATAGACCTTTTTTCTCTTTCCGTGATGGCTGATAGTTTTGCTGGGTATAGTAGCCTGGGCTGGAATCTGTGGTGCTTTAGGACACCTGCAACGTCAGTCCAGACTCCCCTGGTTTTCAGTGTCTCCACCACAAAGAAAGAGTGTTATTCTGATGGGCCTGCCTTCATATGTGACTTGGCTTTTTTTTTTCCATGTAGCTTTCACTATCCTTTGTTTGTTCTATCCACTTAGAGTTTTATTATGTGTCTTTCCTGGCCTTGTTATTTTGTGTCTTTTATGCCTCTTAAACCTTGGCAGGCATTCATTTCTTTAGGTTTAGGAAATTTTCTTTTAAGGTTTTGTTGAAAGTACCTTCTGTGTCTTTGATGTGGGCGTCTTCTTCTTCTTCTTCTTCTTCTTCTTCTTCTTCTTCTTCTTCTTCTTCTTCTTCTTCTTCTTCTTCTTCTTTTCTCCTATTATTCATAGGTGTGGTCTTTTTGTAGTGCCTCAGATTTTGTGCTTATTCCATGCTTTCATTGTTCTCATTTGCCATATCCCTGTCTTCAAGACCAGATAGTCTCCCATTTGATCCAGTTTGTGTGTGTGTGTGTGTGTGTGTGTGTGTGTGTGTGTGTGTGTGTTACTTTCTTCTGAGCTCTTTGACTTTCCTGAGTTTTTCATTTCAATTTTTAGCTCCTTTTTATCCCCTCTCCCAGAGATTCTACCTCGGTTAAATCCTATTGTCACAGTTTTAATTGTTTCCTTCAACTTTGCTTCTGAGGTCCTGCTTCTGGCTTTTCTTCATATCCTTTTCAAGGTCCTCGGACATAGCTGTTACTGCCATTTTGAAATCCTTGCCTTGTGTGCCAGCCAAGTGGTTATTCTGAGAAAGCATTATGATGCAGGCACTGGTGTCTGGCGGAGACGCATTTTCTTGGTGGTTGGTGTTGTGCTTCTGTGGAGAGATCGAGGCATCTGGAGTTAGGTCGGTGGTGGCATTTCTTGGTGTGGATTATCTGTTGTCATTTTTGCTGAGTGAGTGTTTGGACATTGGTTCACTGGGACCCTAACTTTTCAGGTCTGGAGCAGCTGAGTTGTGTTTAGGGCTGGTGTGCCAATAGGGCACGGGTAGGGGTCTGTGGTGGTGTGGATAGGAACGACTGCAAGAGGCTCGTGTGTGTGTGGATGCTTGGCCCATAGGGAAGGGCACTATTAGGAGTTGTGCCCTTGCTGGAGGCAGGGTGTCACTGTGGAGGTGGGCCTTGGGATCTTCTATGCTCAAGCTACACCCATTGTGACACAGATCTCCTTCTGCTGCCTGTGGATCAAGATGTAGAATTATCTCTCTCTGCCATGTTTCCTGCCATGATGCTAACAGACTGTAAGCCACCCCCAATTAAATGTTTTCCTTTACAAGAGTTGCATCGTCATGGTCTCTACACAGCAATAAAACCCAAGCTAAGACAGGATCCAAGCTCTGTTAGGGATGGGAGCAACTTATGAGCCCAAGAAATAAGCTTCTGTAGAGTTAGAAGATTCTTGATGCTGGTCTTCAGAAGTCTTTGAAGGGCTCGCCAGACTCTACAGGTGGACTTAGGGTGTCATGGCCAGGGATCATTGTCTGTGTGGCCAGGCCTCCATGAGGGCAGGGTGCAAGAACCCTCACCATTCCCAGGTGTTAGTGGCCAAGATGGAAGCAAAGTTTTGAGTTCCTACCTGGAGTTAGGAGGATAACGTGCCACACAGTCCAGGGGGATCCACCTAGTAGGTTGGGTGGCAGGCTGGCTCTGGGGATATCCCAGAATGCCGTGCGGTCCTTATGTAGCACCATAGGTGGAATTGTTGGTGGGCAGGTAGACTAGCTCTTGGGGGTTTTCCTACCTGGGGTCACAGTTACAGGACACAAAACAGTCCCCTAGGTGGCACAGTGGGCAGGTTGGTGGCATGTGGGCTATCAGGGTTCTTACCCTGCACACAGTTTCAGGATGCCATGCAGTTGCTGGACGGAATGGTGGGTGGAGCGAACAGTTCTTTTTTTTTTTTTTTTTTTTTTTTTTGGTTTTTCGAGACAGGGTCTCTCTGTAGCCTTGGCTGTCCTGGACTCACTTTGTCGACCAGGCTGGCCTCGAACTCACAGTGATCCGCCTGCCTCTGCCTCCCGAGTGCTGGGATTAAAGGCGTGCGCCACCACGCCCAGCTGAACAGTTCTGTTTTTAAAGAAAAACGAGGGCTCAGTGTCTCTGCTCCTGTTCCACAAGCACAGTGGCTGGACTGGACTGTACATTCTGTGAGAGGAAGATGCAGCCGACTGGCTGGCCAGACTTGCCAAAATGGCAGGCTGTGGGTTCACATCCTGAGTCAGCGTGGAAGGTGATTAACTGAGGAAGAAACCCAGTGTCGATCTTAAGCCTCCACACACATGTGCACACATTGGAGTCCACACACATGCAAACCTACATACACACTTCATACACAGAGAAATTATGTACAGGGGCAGGAGGAGAAAATAAAGACAAACCCATGTTTTCACACAAGGAGAAGCTAGGTGACTCAGAACTACGCGGCGTGAGGATCAAGACCGCCAGGGGATGAGACTGTGTAATGTGTGTGGATACCAACATAGGCCCTTGAGGAATACGTGTGCAGGTGTGGCCTTGCTGGGGTAGGTGTGGCCTTGCTAGAGTAGGTGTGGCCTTGCTGGAGTTGGTGTGGCCTTGCTGGGGTAGGTGTGGCCTTGCTGGGGTAGGTGTGGCCTTGCTGGGGTAGGTGTGGCCTTGCTGGGGTAGGTGTGGCCTTGCTGGGGTAGGTGTGGCCTTGCTGGAGTTGGTGTGGCCTTGCTGGGGTAGGTGTGGCCTTGCTGGGATAGGTGTGGCCTTGCTGGGGTAGGTGTGGCCTTGCTGGAGTAGGTGTGGCCTTGCTGGAGTAGGTGTGGCCTTGCTAGAGTAGGTGTGGCCTTGCTGGAGTAGGTGTGGCCTTGCTGGAGGAAGTGTGTCACTGTGGGGGCGGGGTTTGAGGTTTCCTATGCTCGCACTCCACTCAGTGGGTATGAGAGCCTCCTACTGGCTGCCTTTGGCCTTTGGATCAAGATGTAGAATTCTTGGCCCCTCCAGCACCGTGTCGGCCTGGATGCTGCCATGTTTCCCGCCGTGATGATAATGGACTAAGCCTCTGAAATTGTAACCCAGCCCCAACTAAATGTTGTCCTTTATAACAGCTGTATTGGTCATGGTGTCTCTTCACAGCAATGGAAACCCCAACTAAGACAGAATGAATGACCAAAACACAGTTTTTCTTACATTAAAAACTAAATACAGACTATTTTAAGGGGACTCTCACCCCTGGTGATGACATAAGACAAGCTCATGTGCACACGACACTTGGGGGAGGGGAGGATGTGTACAGACATCCGAGGCAGCTCCTGTTGTGTGGTACAAATAAGGAATGGAGACTTTGGTATAGTTTAAAGCTGTTGGCCCTTGGCTGCGGCAGTCTCTTCCAGCTTGTCTGCACTTACCTGTCACCCACCTGTCTTTGCACGTTGTTCTCACTGCCTGCCTACAGCTCCATTCGGTGCCTTCTGCTTTCTCCTGCGTCTCTCTTCATCTGCTTCCTAGAGTGGCTCTGAGCCTCCTGCGTAGGCATAAGGTCACTGTGTAACACCAATGCTGAGGTCTGTACCACCTATATCTGGTTGCAATCCTTGTTGTGAGAATTTCTTGCCTCAGTGTTATGTAAAAACTGCTCCCCAATTGCTCCCTGATATGCCAATAAAGCTGTTTACAGTTGATCACTAAGCAGGGGAGAGAATAAGGCGGGACTTCCTGCCAGTCAGCAGGAGGAGGAGTTAGAAGAGGAAGAAGGGATTCAGCCACTGGAGAGGTCCAGGAGAGGGGGGTGTGGGAGGGTGTGGGTGGTTTGGGGGGGTGTGGGTGAGTGTGGGAGTGGATGGGGGATGTGTGGGGGGTGGGAGGGTGTGGGGTGTGTGGGGAGTGTGTGGGTGTGTGTGGGTGTGTGTGTGTGGGTGGGTGTGTGAGGGTGTGTGTGGGTGTGTGTGGGTGTGTGTGGGTGGGTGTGTGGGGGTGTGGGGGTGTGTGTGGGTGTGTGTGTGTGTGTGTGGGTGGGTGTGTGAGGGTGTGGGTGGGTGTGTGTGGGTGTGTGTGGGTGGGTGTGTGGGTGTGTGGGTGTGTGTGTGGGTGTGTGTGGGTGTGTGTGGGTGTGTGTGGGTGGGTGTGGGTGGAGAGGGCTCAGCAGGGAAGGCTACAAAATGCAAGTATCTCTGGGATGTATGCTGGGAAGAAACCTAATTAGCTCAGAGGATTTAGATTAACAACTGCTCAGTTCTTATGCTGTGAAGCTTATTACTAAACAAATATAAAAGAGTCTCAATTACTCATGTGATAGCTTGGTTAAGAGAGAAACTGTAAAACAAACAGTTATGTAGAAATAACTGTACTATTTTAACGACCAATGTGGTGCATAACTTACACAAATGTAACCATAACTTATATAGAGTCTAAACTTAAACAAAAACCAGTTTCTTAGTTTTGTTCATTAAGAAAGCAACTGCGGCTTTAAAGGCAGGAGCTCACAGCTTCCTGATTAACACCCACACCTCCCGAGCAATAAGGCCTCCAGTTGGCTACAGAAAGACAAAAACTGATACAAACAACAGAGAGACAGTTCTTTTAGGAAGCTCTTGCTAAGAAAAAAAAAATGACTCTTTAACACAAGCACACGTCTCAAAGCCAGATGTTCCTAGCCAAGGCAGGAAACTAAATCCCTTTGAGAAAGAACTCTTGCTGGCCAGACCCATGCAGGCCAGGAGACAAACACTTATGGCCTGAATAAATTCCGACAGTGGGGGAAGGGCAAGATGCAATAAAGAAGGAAAACCAAAACAAGCAAAACAAAACAAAACAACCTTAATAGCCAGAACATGGAAACAGCCTAAGTGTCCCTCAATAGAAGAATGGATAAAGAAACTGTGGTACATATACACTATGGAATACTATTCAGCTATTAAAAACAAGGAATTCCCGAAATTTGTGGATAAATGGATTGAGCTAGAAATGATCATAATGAGTGAGTTAACCCAGAAGCAGAAAGACTCAAATGGCATATACTCACTTATATCTGCATATTAGCCCCAGGGGCATGTCCCATGAAAGCCTTCACTTACCAGGAAACTGGGACAGAGGGGAGGACATTCTACTGGGACTCTTGATGAGAGAAGCATGGGAGAATGGCAAAGTAGAAGGACCCAGAGGGTCCTAGAAGCCTACAAGTAGAACATTACGATAGGCAGATTTGGGCTCAGGGGTCCCGCTCAAACTAAGGCACCAGCCAAGGACAATACAGGCGATAAACCTTAAACCCCTACCCAGATCTAGCCAATGGTCAGAACATTCTCCACAGTTGAGTGGAGAGTGGGATATTACTTTCTCACATACTCTGGTGCCTCACATTTGACCATGTCCCCTGGAGGGGGAGACCTGGTGGCACTCAGAGGAAGGATAGCAGGTTACCAAGAAGAGACTTGATACCCTATGAGCATATACAGGGGGAGGTAATCCCCCTCAGGAACAGTCATAGGGGAGGGGAATAAGGGGAAAATGGGAGGGAGGGAAGAATGGGAGGATACAAGGGATGGGATAACCATTGAGATGTAACAAAAATAAATTAATAAAGGAGAAAAAAAAAACCAAAACAACCTTTCTCTGAAGAAGCCAGAGTTAGACGGAGCAGCACCAAACTGGGGAGGCCTAGAAGGAGAGCTGGGATCTAAAAAATAAAAGTCCTTTAGAAGGAGGCTTTGAAATTAAAAAGAATTATTTTCTATGTTGAAAATAGAGAAAGTCACAATAACATAGTGATTCCGGATTCCATTTAAATTTATTTCTCTTAGCTTACAGATTTTTTTCATTGACAATTATACTTTTGTCTACCCTCTTTGGGAGAGATCAAGATAAAACAAACTTAGAGGAAAAAAGGACTGAAAAATTAGATGCTAAATTAAATGCAATAGAGGTTAAGGAAATCTTTGAATCAAAATAGAAAACCTTTAAAGAAATCCAGTCTAGAACTTGCAATACCAGAAGAGGTAGTTCTAAATGAGGAGAACTCACAAAGGCTTTAAAACTGCCACAATGGCTGATTGAGAAGATGACTAGAAGAGGACTCTGCTATCGGCCAACGCGCTCAGACCCGTGTTATACATGCACTGTCACGGAGCAACCACTGGATAGAGGTCTACATGCTAAAATAAAAGTGCAGACCCTGCTTGATGTTGCCTTGGAGAAAGGTCATCCAGTGGCCTGTATGTTTCATCTTGCAAAGTTTGGAGAACTGAAATATATGCCCCATGTCATGGGTTCATACTCAGAATTTCAATGAAATTTTGCCTTAGCTTCTGGAAGGCATGAGTCTAAGGCTGCACATTTGTTAAAATTGATGACTGTCTTGGAGATGCCTTTACAAAATCAGGCTGATGGCGCTTCAGCAGGCATATCCAATGTGGCACGACAATTTTTTTAAAATAACAATATGACATAAAACCTTCTACAGGTATTCTTATAATCCTATAGGCCATACAATTATAAAAAGACCTAACAATAACTTAAAATATAGTCATAACACGAAAGGGGAAAATGATATCTCCCCAGAATAGATTAAATAATGATTTACGAGTTTCAGAATGACTGAACCAGGCAAGTAGCACACCCTAAGATCCACTGGATTTTAGAAAGGACTGTTAATTAGATCAACATTTAAATATCCTAGTTCTAAAATGGAAGACAGGAAATGTGTTACACTTGGGGAAGGTGGTATGCACATGTTTCTACAGGAGAAGAAAAACTGTATTTCATCCAAACTTAATGGCAATCAGATCTGACAGAGGGAGACAGAAGGAAAGACACACCACCACCAACAGCACAGGTAACGTAGTTTGCTGATCCCTCCACATGAGAAGTGCTCTGAGACTGACTGAGACATGGAAATGTCTCCAGCCAGAACTTCAACTGTGCACGGCCAGTGAATCTTTGGCTACAAAATCCTCAGGACTTATGCCATTCGTTTAAATGGCATAGACAAAATTTATTTTAAAGTTTGGTTATGCAGTCTAGACTAACTTATATAGAAACGCAAATGCCTTATCTGCCCAAACAGAGAGGAGAGAACTGTTTTTAACTGAACTGTTCCCAGCACAAAGCCCGCAGATGTATTAGTACAAAAATGTATAATACCTTTGAAAGTCCATATATTTTGCAGAGCAAGAGGATCAGACACCAAAAAAAAAAAAAAAAAAAAAAAAAAAAAAAAAAAAGACAATGTAAGTATCCTAGGTGATCCAACCTCACAGATGACTGTTTCCTCAAAAATCTTTACCTGGGACAATTTCAAAACGGCTGTCTAGATCAGCCAGCACCACAGATTGCTTCAGTTACGCGCTCAACTTTCTCAGCATGCAGAGACTGGACAGCAAGAGTTACAGCTAGCTTTCTTAAGACCGGACTACATCCCAGTTTTCTTGTCTCCCCCTCAAAAAGAAAAAAAAAAACTACATCTACATCCCATTCCTAAGAGGGAGGTGGATGGTTTTTGGTTATTTTGTGGGTGACAGATGCTTCCTATTGTTTTAGGAGTTGGGTAGAGGAATGATAATAAAAGGTAGACTATTGGATCTACTCTGAGACCAAGAGCATTCATAAGCCGAAATCCTACATTGGTATAGATCTTTGTTCTGTATCTTGTCACGGCGTGCTGGCGTGCTAAGACACTGTGCCTATGCACCTTGGGGTGCTTGTCCACTAGAGGAGGAACTGCCTCTTGTGGGGGCATGGCCTTTGCCAACTGATAAACATCCTAGTTGAGAGAACATACACACACAAACACACACAAACACATACACACATATGTGGGGAGCCACAGAGCCCTTTGTGGACCCCCGCCTCCACATGGTGCCTGGCATGCATCCGGAGCCACCTCGATTTAAACAAACAACCCCTTATTTGAAAAAGGCCCGCTGCTCGAGAGCCTATCAGCGCGTGAGACGTGGCTTAGTGTGATTGGCTGTTTGGGTGGTATAAATGAGCGTGAGGGGAGTGGCTTGGGGGATTTCTCCGAAAAAGAAGGCCTGAATAAAGCTGCTTAGGAGAAGAACCGGTGGTCGAGTCTTTCTTGCCGGTCGAGCGAGGCACGGCAAGTGGTGGCCCGTACGGGGACCCGACTCCCCCACCGTCAAGTTCAGAACTCCAAGTGGTCAGGGATTGCCGGCGGGTAAGTTCCTGGTAAGTGGAGCTTACGACCCCTGGGGAAGAGGAAAGTCTTCGGGAGGGAGCTAATTCTTAGGTCTCCGGGAGGGAGCCAATAAGTGAAAATATGGGTGCGTCACAGTCTCATCCGGTTTTCGCCGCTCTTCAAGAGCTGTTAAAATCAAAGGGAACCAAATTAAAGAGTAAAACTTTGGAAACCTTTTTATCAGAATGTGATACCGTAGCCCCCTGGTTTGCTGAATCGGGTCAACTAGCCTCCTCGAGCTGGGACAAGTTAGGTAGGGATCTAGACTTCGCCTGGGAACAAGGCGATCTGAAAGGAGGTATAAGACCTATATGGAGGCTGGTACGCAGTTGCTTGGAGGATACCAGATGCTCACAGGCTCTGGAAGTAGGGAAACGGGCCTTAGAGCAGCTCAAAGAAGAAAGGTCTTTGAGGTCAGAGAAAGGGGACACATCAAGCGACAGTTCAGACTTGGAAGAAGATATTGAGGAATTAGCAGAAAAAATGGAGAGGTCCACCTCGTATCCAGACCTGACTCCATTTAAAAAGGGGAAGTTGCCAAAGGAGGAAGTGAAGACTAGAACTGGTGCGGAAGTTACCGCGCCTCCTCCTTATTACATTCCTAATCCAGGGCCAGAGGCAACCGCAAGCGCTCGGTCTCTCTGCCCGCAAGTTTGGAGGGACGTTAGAGCTGGTGCCTTGGGTTTTCCAGTGTTCCAGGATGCTCAGGGACAGCGCTACCACGAGCCCCTAGAGTTCAAGATTGTGAAGTCCCTTGCGGAGTCGGTACGTGCCTATGGCATCTCGGCTTCCTTCACAGTGGTGCAGGTTGAAGCGCTGAGCAGACACTGCATGACGCCCACAGATTGGGGTAGCCTTGCCAAGGCCTGCCTTGCTCCTGGTCAATACCTTGGTTTTAAGGCCTTTGTAATAGAATTTGCCGCTGAACTGGCTGCCGCTAACGCTGCAGCGGGAAATCCAGCCTGGGACAGGGACATTCTTCTAGGACAGGGCCGATTTGCAAATCAACAGACAGGGTATTCAATGCAAGTGTATGAGCAGATTAACCAAATTGCCATTAGGGCATGGAAGGCCTTACCCAATAAAGGGGAGGTAAGTGGGAACCTGACCAAGATCATCCAAGGTACCACAGAACCGTTTTCTGATTTTGTCGCCCGCATGGTTGAGGCAGCAGGGAGAATCTTCGGGGACCCAGATGTCACCATGCCCCTGGTTAAGCAGCTAGTGTATGAGCAATGCACAAAGGAATGCCGTGCTGCCATCACTCCTTATAAGGGCAAGGGGATAGAAGCCTGGATGAAAGTTTGTCGAGAACTGGGTGGGCCTTTGACTAATACTGGACTGGCCACTGCAGTAGTACAGCTCTCGAGAGGAAGGAAGTCTGCTCCCCCTGGCACTTGTTTCAAGTGTGGCAAACATGGACATTTAAAAAGACAATGCCCTGAGAGAGGAAGTGGACAGGGAGGGGGAGGAAACATTCAACCGAGACAACCAAGTTTGTGCCCCAAATGCAAAAAGGGGAACCAATGGGCAAATGAGTGTAGACCGGTGAAAGATATTAACCGTCAGCCTTTGACACCTGGCTATGGTGGAGCTCGTCCAAAAAAAAAAAAAAAAAAAACCGACAGCGGGGCCCATGTCCCCAGGGCCCGCAAATATATGGGGCCATGGACAATGGGAACCAGGAAAGCTGGGAGGAGGAGGAGAGGTGGCCATCTCTCCGTCGTCCCAAGAACCACGGAGAGCCACTTCGGGTTCCGCAGGGTTGGACCTCCGTTCCACCACCAGACTGGTGTTAACTCCCCAAATGGGTGTCCAATTAATAGAGACTGACTTCAAAGGACCCCTGAAGCCTCAAACAGTGGGGCTCTTGATTGGGAGGTCCTCCACTGCTCTCCAAGGGTTAATAGTACATCCAGGCATCATTGACCCCGATTATTATGGTACTGTTAAGATTATGGTTTCCTCGCCTCACGGTATTGTGGCCATATCACCAGGCGATCACATAGCACAATTGGTGATTCTCCCTAGTCTACATACTAATTTTCCATCAGCTAAACAAGAGAGAGGAAAGAAAGGTTTTGGGTCCAGTGGAGTTGATTTAACTTTCCTCTCTTTGCAATTGGATAAGAGACCAATTTTGGACCTGTTAGTAGAGGGTAAAAGAATTTCAGGGTTGCTAAATACCGGAGCCAACCGCAGCATTATTGCCAAAAAGGACTGGCCTACTGCTTGGCCCGTTCAAATTTCTTCACAGATCTTGCAAGGACTGGGATATGCCAAAGCCCCTGACATGAGTTCCAGAATGCTAAAATGGCAGGGTCAGGAGGGTCATGCTGGAGAAATTCAGCCCTATGTCCTTGACCTGCCGGTCACCTTATGGGGAAGAGATTTATTACAAGACTTGGGCTTTAGACTAACTAATAAATACTCAAAAGAATCACAGGGAATAATGAACCATATGGGTTATCATCCTAGTTTTGGCCTAGGAAAATATCTCCAGGGGCGGCATTCTCCTATAGAGCCAAAACAAAAACAAGGGAAAGAGGGTTTGGGTTTTTCTTAGGGGCCGCTGGGGAGGGGACTCCCATTACATGGAAGACTGAGGACCCTGTATGGGTTCCCCAGTGGCCACTTTCCTCAGAGAAATTACAGGCAGCCACAACCCTTGTTCAGGAACAGCTTAGCTTAGGACATATCCAACCTTCTGTGTCACCCTGGAATACCCCCATTTTCGTTATTAAAAAGAAGTCTGGAAAATGGAGGCTGTTGCATGACTTAAGAGCTATTAATGAGCAAATGCAAGTGATGGGACCAATTCAGCGTGGGCTCCCGCTACTTTCTACCCTGCCTCAGAATTGGCCCATAATTGTTATTGATAACGAAGACTGCTTTTTTTTTTCATTCCTTTAAATGAAAGGGATTGGGAACGTTTTGCTTTCATAGTTCCTTCTTGTAATCATGAAAAGCCAGACCAGAGATATGAATAAGTAGTGTTGCCACAAGGTATGGCTAATAGCCCTACGATGTGTCAGCTTTATGTAGGACAAGCTATTGAGCCATTGAGGAAAAGATACCCGAAATTAAGATGTATCCACTATATGGATGACATCCTTCTGGCACACAATGATGAAATCCTTTTGCATACAGCTTTCTCCGAACTAGACCAATTGCTGTGATGAAGGGGATTGTCTATAGCCCCTGAGAAGGTACAACAAGACACCATAGTGAGTTATTTAGGAACAAAGATTCTACCAAGACAAGTTTGCCCCCCAAAATTGCAGTTACGCCTGGATTGCCTACACACTTTAAATGATTTTCAGAAATTGTTAGGTGATATTAATTGGATTAGACCTTATTTAAAGATTCCAAATTATATCTTAAAGCCATTATTTGCAATTCTAGCGGGGGACAGTGATTTGAATTCCCCTCGACAATTAAATGAAGAAGCACGAAAGGCTTTAGATAAAGCTAATCAGGAATTGCAGAAAGCTTGCCTAAATAGAATAAAAGAAGGAATTCTCATTCACATGTGCATGTTACAAACATCAGACCAACCTACAGGAATTCTATGGCAAGATGGACCTTTATTATGGATCCACCCAAAATGTTCTCCTGCAAAAACTATAGATCATTATCCCACAGCCATTGCAAAATTAGCCATGCAAGGCCTAAAACAGAGTTTACAATTCTTCGGTATGGTCCCTGAAAGAATTATTGTCCCTTATGATAGTCACCAACTTCAAGTTTTGTTTGCAACAGTTGATGAATGGGCTATTTTAAAAACTAGTTTTGATGGGTATTTTGACAATCATTATCCTAAACATCCATTGATGACCTTCTTTAAGGTACATCCAGTAGTGTTTCCAAAAATTACTCGATCCCAGCCCATTAGTGGAGCTGTTAATATCTTTACAGATGGATCAAAGACCGGTTGTGGGGTTTTCTTAGTTGAAGGTCAAAAACCAATCCTCATACAATTCCGTCCTACATCACCTCAATGAATTGAGTTGCAAATTGTTTTAGAAGTTTTCAAAAGACACCCGGAACCCTTTAATTTAATCTCTGATTCTAATTATGTTGTGAATCTAGTAAAGACCCTGGAAGTAGCGGGGAATATCAGTGATAAGAGTCCCATTTTTGAAATAGTCAAAGAATTGCAGACAATAATCAGGGAAAGACATAAATCCTTTTTTGTACAGCACATTTGAGCTCATACAGGTCTTCCTGGTCTTCTGTCTATTGGTAATGATGTAGTTGATCAATGCATCCGCATGCAATTTGCCTTCATGGCCTCTAGCTTGGAGTTAGCAAAAGAATTTCATTCTAAGTTTCATGTTAATGCCCGGACCTTACAGGCTAAATTTCATATAACCCAAGCGGATGCTCGAGAAGTGGTGTTTCGGTGCCCACAATGTGTTATCCATCACCATCCTCCGTCCTACGGGGTGAATCCTCGTGGGCTTCGGCCGTTACAAGTTTGGCAAATGGATGTAACTCATTTTGCAGAATTTGGAAAATTAAAATATGTGCATGTATCAGTAGATACCTGCTCAGGTATCATTTTTGCTTCTCCCTTGACAGGGGAAAAGGCTTCCCATGTGATGACCCACTGCCTTGAGGCATGGGCTGCATGGGGGAAACCACAACAACTAAAAACAGACAATGGTCCTGCTTACACAGCAGCATCTTTTGCTTCCTTTTGTGAACATATGGAAGTGACATTAAAACATGGATTGCCATACAATCCTCAAGGACAGGGAATAATTGAACGCACTCACAGGACCTTAAAAGAATGCTTAATAAAACAAAAAGGGGAAATAGGCAATGGCTGCACCCCGAAAGAAAGAATAGCTTTAGCCCTGTTTACTTTAAATTTTTAAAATCTGGATATAGACGGACGATCCGCTGCTGATCGCCATTCCTCCACTGTGCCTTGTGGACAAGGTTTGGTGAAATGGAAGGATGTCTTGACTGGTGTATGGCACGGCCCCGATCCAGTCCTGGCGTGGACGAGAGGATCTGTTTGTGTTTTTCCCTGGACAGCAACTGACCCGGTGTGGGTTCCAGAACGTCTCGTCCGTAGGTGCCATCGAGATGATCTTCCTGTGGATCCTGTGGATGATAACCCTCCTCCCGCGCATTCATAGTCGGGAACCCCAATGGGGGATACTGTCAGTTTTCCCAAAGCCGATGTCAATTCGACATGATGCGCAAGCTTTTCCCTGTTTATTTACCTCAAATGCTAGATTAGAATTGCCCTTTGTACCCTTGGAAGAGCAAATTGGCCCCCCTTTTTGTTCATCCTATATAATGGTAGTTATGATGGTTCATGAAAATTATACCCAAGCCGCTAATCTGTCTAAGTTTTTATCAGATCAACTCCAGGGACATTGGTCAGCCATTCTCGAGCAGACACTCAACCACCTGCGTATCGCGATTGGAGCTGTTAATTCCACGCGTGTGGACCTGTCCCTCGCCACGAGCTTCTCTTCATGGATGGCTGCAGTGATGAACCACCTGAAAGAGTGGGCGGGAATAGGAGCCCTGGGGTTCTTGATGTTTGCAGTATGTGTGGTATGCTTTTGGTGTATTTGTCGTTTGTGAGTGTCTCAGATGCGTACTCAAGTTATGATGGCTCAGGCATCTGCCTTGCACCCTGAGGCAAGGCACTGCACAAGAGGTACATTGTTTGCAGTTAATGGCCTCCTGAGGAGCAAGTCTGATTGCATGTGGGTTGGTACCCCAGACCCCACCTCCAGAAAAAAGGTACCGGACGGGTCCAGTGCTGAGCCAAGTGAAGGGCTTTGGCTGAGTACTGTTGTACATCAGTGTCCATTCGACAGGATGGGTTCAGCACTCAATCTGGTGGAGGGCTTAGATTGTGGGCTGTTATACATCAGTGTTCTCCTGGAGATCAGACCTCTACTCTCGCCTGTTTCGTCAGCGCTAATAAAACAAAAGGGAGGAACTGTGGGGAGCCACAGAGCCCTTTGTGGACCCCCGCCTCCACATGGCGCCTGGCATGCAGCCGGAGCCGCCTCGATTTAAACAACCCCTTATTTGAAAAAGGCCCGCTGCTCGAGAGCCTATCAGCGCGTGAGACGTGGCTTAGTGTGATTGGCTGTTTGGGTGGTATAAATGAGCGTGAGGGGAGTGGCTTGGGGGATTTCTCCGAAAAAGAA
Source organism: Acomys minous (assembly GCF_964271855.1). Classification (NCBI taxonomy): domain Eukaryota; kingdom Metazoa; phylum Chordata; class Mammalia; order Rodentia; family Muridae; genus Acomys; species Acomys minous. Next base: position 22,161,842 of record NC_140502.1, on the reverse strand, counting down.
GGCCTGAATAAAGCTGCTTAGGAGAAGAACCGGTGGTCGGGTCTTTCTTGCCGGTCGAGCGAGGCGCGGCACACATACACACACACACACATTTATATGATACCCAAAAAAAGAAGCGTGGCTTTTTGGTCTTGGCATCATTTCCTACCATTGGCTGTTCATCGCTCCACTTGGAGATGCTCCTAGAAAGAAACTCTCCAGAGACTGCTGCAAGGGCCCAGGGTAATGCTGCTGTTCCAGACTCCACCTGCTGCTCCAGACTTTGGCTGCTGCTCCAGACTCCAGGACCCAGGGTCCCGCGGCTGCTCCAGACTCCAGCTGCGGCAGTTGCAGCCATCTTTGCTGAATGGTTGGCTTTGCTGTTTGATGGATCTGCTGAAATCCTGATGTAAAAAAAGTGGAATCGCTCCAAGGAACTGAGTTTAAAAAGGTCTACTTCTCCTGTTCCCATTAACCTCTTTTCTTTCCTATCTAGGGTAGGTGGGTTGGAGGGGAGATATAAGCTTTAAAGAACACCAAATAAATAGGTTTTGAAAAAGCTCAAAGCCTACAGGTAACCATGTTTTTTAAAATACCCTATAGACACATTAGCATAACCATGTCGCTATCTTAAAACTACGGAAAGTTTCCATTCTTGCAATAGTGTCAGCTCATCCTTGCAGTGCATTGGTTGTCCTGGTTGCAGCAATCCTTGCAGCGCATTGGTTGTCCTGGTTGCAGCACATCCTTGCAGCGCACTGGTTGTCCTGCTTGCAGCACATCCTTGCAGCACATTGGTTGTCCTGGTGCAGCACATCCTTCAGCGCATTGGTTGTCCTGGTGCAGCACATCCTTCAGCGCATTGGTTGTCCTGGTTGCAGCACATCCTTGCAGCGCACTGGTTGTCCTGGTTGCAGCACATCCTTGCAGCGCATTGGTTGTCCTGGTTGCAGCACATCCTTGTAGCGCATTGGTTGTCCTGGTTGCAGCACATCCTTGCAGCGCATTGGTTGTCCTGGTTGCAGCACATCCTTGCAGCGCATTGGTTGTCCTGGTTGCAGCACATCCTTGCAGCGCACTGGTTGTCCTGGTTGCAGCACATCCTTGCAGCGCACTGGTTGTCCTGGTTGCAGCACATCCTTGCAGCGCATTGGTTGTCCTGGTGCAGCACATCCTTCAGCGCATTGGTTGTCCTGGTTGCAGCACATCCTTGCAGCGCACTGGTTGTCCTGGTTGCAGCACATCCTTGCAGCGCACTGGTTGTCCTGGTTGCAGCACATCCTTGCAGCGCATTGGTTGTCCTGGTTGCAGCACATCCTTGTAGCGCATTGGTTGTCCTGGTTGCAGCACATCCTTGTAGCGCATTGGTTGTCCTGGTTGCAGCACATCCTTGCAGCGCATTGGTTGTCCTGGTTGCAGCACATCCTTGCAGCGCACTGGTTGTCCTGGTTGCAGCACATCCTTGCAGCGCACTGGTTGTCCTGGTTGCAGCACATCCTTGCAGCGCATTGGTTGTCCTGGTGCAGCACATCCTTCAGCGCATTGGTTGTCCTGGTTGCAGCACATCCTTGCAGCGCACTGGTTGTCCTGGTTGCAGCACATCCTTGCAGCGCACTGGTTGTCCTGCTTGCAGCACATCCTTGCAGCGCATTGGTTGTCCTGGTGCAGCACATCCTTCAGCGCATTGGTTGTCCTGGTTGCAGCACATCCTTGCAGTGCACTGGTTGTCCTGGTTGCAGCACATCCTTGCAGCGCATTGGTTGTCCTGGTTGCAGCACATCCTTGCAGCGCATTGGTTGTCCTGGTTGCAGCACATCCTTGCAGCGCATTGGTTGTCCTGGTTGCAGCACATCCTTGCAGCGCATTGGTTGTCCTGGTTGCTCAGTTTTTTTCAATAACCCAGTGTCTCTCAGCTGCTGTTGGTCCTTTTTCACCAACATTAAGGAAATTTAAAGGGTTTTTTGTTTGTTTGTTTTTTGAGAAAGGAAATTTAGAGTTAAGAAAGCATTATTTAGTATGTTCCCAGGGGTTTTTACTCTTTGTTTGTTTAGTAAGCATCTCTTTTAAGGTATGATTGGCTCTTCCTACAGCTGTTTGTCCTGTGGGACTGTGTGGTATACCAGTAATATGCTTTATATCATAATATAAAAAGAATTACTTCATCTTATTGGATTCATATGCAGGGACACTGTCAGTCTTAATTTGTACAGGTGTCCCCATAGTTGCCATTATTTCCAATAAGGGTGTAATTACACAATCAGCCTTTCTAGAAGGTAAAGCAGTTGCCCACTGAAACCCTGAGTCCATATCAATGGTATGGTGTCTATATCTTTGTTTTCTAATTTCTGCATAATGACATCCATCTGCCAGATGCCATTCCTTTTTGTGCCCCAGGGGTTACTACTAGCAGGTAATAGAGTTTGGTTATACAGAGGACATGTTTTTAAAATTACTTTTTTGCTTTGTTGTCAAGTGATAGAAAATGTTTTCTTTAACTCTTTCCCATTAATATGTTGCTTACTAAATTTTGAGGCTTCTAACACATTTCCTACTAGCAATTGGTCAATTTCCTCATTTCCTTGTGTCAATGGACCTGCTAAACCTGCTTGAGACTGAATATGAGTAATATATATATATATATAATGGATACTTTCTACTTCTGATGGCCTATTGCAATCGCATAAATAACAAAGCCAATTCTGAGTTATCAGCAGTAAATTCAGAAGCCTCTGTGGGAAACAACTTTTTTGCATATAAAGAATCAGTAATTACATTAAGAGACTTGGGGAAAATCTAATAATATCATAAGGATTGCATAGACTTCTGAGTTCTGAACTGAGGTATATGGGCCTTTGATCATCTTGCTCGGTTTGTCTGATATAATCTGCAATCCCCATCCTGTTTGCATCAGTACAGAAGGTTGGTGCCTCTGGAATTGGTATTTCTTTACAATACGTGGAAGAATCAATTAGCTCTTTTTATCAACCATATACGTTTGCTTTTTGGATAGTTGTTATTAATTTCTTCCAAGTAGCTACTACAAGCTCTTTGCCAACTTTCTTGATCATCCATTATGACATTGTAGGGTCCTGCTTCAGGGCATGACAGCCATGGCCTGCCCTCTACCCAGGGGCGGGGCTTCCCCCCTCCCAGAGACTCACTATATAAACCAGACATTTGGGTGCCAGGGTCCCTTTTGTCCCTGTTTGCCCCCTCTTACATTCTTGCTGCCCCTGTCCTTTCCCTACCTCTCTGCCGTCTCTCCTTCCATCCCCAGCTCCCGCTCCCGCTCTTTTCCCCCTCCCATGCCACTTCCAATAAACCCGCTTTTATATATTATAGCTTCATCTGATTACTTAATCAATCAGACATAATCTCTGCATTAGTAAGAGGCACTACAATTTCAGCTGAATCTGTTCCTGACGACTGACGTCTTATTATACCTTTTATAATTAATTCAGAAATCTTTTCTGTATATGTCTTCTTTTTTTTTTTAACTTTATGAGCTAAAAAAATCCACTCCATAATACTATCTTCCCTTTGCATAATGAGCCGAAGGAAAAATGATCAAAATACAACTAATTTCACGACCAATTCAATCCACATAAGCATCTTGCACTCTTTGTTCTGTAAGAGTTAATGCTTTTTCTGCTTCGGCTGTTAGACATCTTGGGCTGTTTAAATCTGAATTTCCTTGTAATGTTCGAAACAAATTACTTAACTCATAAGTGATTAATCCAATTGTAGGCCTCAGCTAGTTAACATTACCCATTAATATTTGAGAATTGTTAAGAGTTTGTAATTGTTTTTGTTGTTGTTGTTGACTGATTTTGTAACCCAAATAACTAAGTGAATCTCCTCTTTGTATTTTTTTTTTAGCAACCTGTAACCCCCAGCATGACAGAATTCTTTTGTGATAAATGTTTTTCTAAAGTGTCTTCATCAAAATCAGCCAACAAAAGAGCGTGCATGAAATGATAAACGACAGATTGAGAAAATTGCCTACAAATTATTTTTAAATGTTGTTGCACAAAATATTGACATAAAGTTGGACTATTTAACATTCCCTGTGGAAGTACCTTCCAGTGACATCTCCTTATTGGAGCAATATTGTTCAGAGTAGGTTCTGAGAAAGCAAACCTTTCCTTATCCTGCTCATGCCAGGGCACTGTGGAAAAAAAAATCTTTCAAGTAAATTATTACTATAGGCCATAATCTCAGCAACAAAGAAGGTAAATAAAGTCTAGGATGAAAAGAAATCATTGGTTGAATTGCTCTGTTCACTGCTCTTAAATCTGTTACCATCCTCAATTTTTCTGATTTCTTTTTCACAACGAACACAGGGGCATTCCATGGGTCAGCCGACTCTTCCGTGTGTTGAGCCTCCAGCTGCTCTTGTACAAGTTGTTCAAGTGCATGAAACTTTTTTTTTGTTTTTGTCACGGGCCACTGATCTTGCCACACAGGCCTGTTTGGGGCAAGGCAGTTGATATGTCATCAATGGCCCCTTTTATAAACTTGAAAACTCAATCCCTGTGACGTCCTGTGTCTGGACAATGGGCACAGCTTGCGACTGCTCTTGACCATCCGTATCATACTTTCCCAGAAGCACGTACCCCCATGTCACTCATAATTTCCTCATTTGATGTCCCTGGAATTGCAAGAATATTAATTTGAGTACTCCACTGTTGTAAAAGATCCCTTCCCCATAAGTTTATCGGTATGTCAGCCACATAAGGTCTCAACCTCCCTGCTTGACCCTCTAGCCCAACACAGTTAATCAATTGGACACTTGGTCTTATCCATGATAATTTAGCAATTCCTATAAACTGTATATAAACCTCCTGAAGTGGCCAATCTGGATTCTAAGACTTTTGGGAAAGTATACTAACATCAGCTTCTGTATCCACCAAACCTTCTATTTCAATATCATTTATTTGCACCGTTAATTGGGGTCTCTGATCATTAACCACTGTTTGCCAGAACACACGTTTTCCAGTTCTCCCAAAAGCCCCTGCTCTTTCTACTGGCGTGGCCTTGCCCTCGATGTAAGGCGACAGTGACAGCTGAGCAATTCTATCCCCTGCGTTCATTTGCATCTCCTTTTCATACATGCCGTGATTTTAATGTCTTACATGTAATCCCCATCTATGGTACCTGGATAGACAATGAATCCCTGAGAAGCTAATGCACTTCTCCCCAGGATGATTCCTGCTGTCCCTGAAGGCAAAGGACCACAAACCCCAGTGGTTAACTTGTAATATTCCACTTTTGGGGACAGTGTAAGAGGCAGCATGGATAAGATCCGAAGTACTTAGTTTTCACTCTCTTGATTGCTTGGTACCTTCTGGCTGACCAAAGGAAGACAGCTCATGTTGTTTGCCTAGAGCTGACAGACCCCTCTGTTGGCTTCCCAACGGCAAGATGGTACCTTTTATGCCTCTCTTGAACCTACAATCTCTAGACCAATGTTTGCCCTTTCCACAGTGGCTACAATACCCTGGAAGCCTTCGTGTTCCATTGTAGCCAGAGTCTGCTTGTTCTTTTCTACGAATACCATTCTCTCCAGGGTCGATGCACCTGCTATTTTAAGCTCTGATTCTTCTGGCCCTACAATTTCCTTGGAAATGCCCAACTTCACCACAGTTAAAGCAGTGGGCATTTCGATTCCTGAGACTTGCAGCTACAGCTCCTGCTGTGGTATCGGCATGGTGCTCCTGAGAGACAGTGCCAGTTGTCTCGCTTATCCATCCATCAGGGCTGCTCACGCTTTCAACAGTCTAATTGCTCTCTTACATTCAGTATTTGCATTTTCAAATACCAAGAGCTCTATCCAGGACTTTCTGGTCTCTGGGTCTGATATGGCTCTATTTACAGCTGAATCGAATCTCTTTAAGAATTTGGTAAAGGCTTCTGCCGGGCCCTGCATTACTTTAATATATGAGGTGGGCTCCCCCCTCCCCCCACTCTATGTCCTAAGCTCTTACGGCTGCAACACTACATTGTTCAGCTATGACATCATCACACTGGATTAGTTGGAGTTCAGCGTGATGCCTTTTACCAAGCAGTTGGTCGTTAGCAATATTACCCCCCCCCCCCCGTGCTATATTACGTTGTTCTGTTTTTGTGCCTTCCTGCCTCTGCCAGGATGATGACTGTAACTGTTGACCAGCTCCTAGCACAGCTGACACCAATCCCTCCCAGTCTTGGGAGATAATTCGACGCTGCTTAGCCAGCCCAGTGATTCAATATTTCTTTAAGGAATGGAGGTTGCAAGCCATACAATACAACAGCCTCTTTAAAATGCTTTAAATTAAGATTTCCACTGGACACCATGTCAACTCATTATAAGCACGACCACTATTGTCACCAGCCTATCCTGCACACAGACTGGAGAGCCTGGTGCTGCCTGTGTAGCCCCAGGCATCTCCCCTGGTGACTTATTTGGCTCAGCACTAACCAGTTGTCCTTGTATAGTGTCCTGCTCTTCCTGACCCCTTGTCTCACACAGGCGCTCTGGGCCCCGGGCAGTGGGGTAAGGGGGGATGTCAGTCTGCCTTTCAGCCTAGTTTGCTTCCCCCTTTCATCATGTGGGCAGCTGCCTGTGTTGGATGCCAAGCTTGGGTCCTGTTGTTCCCCCACCGGCTCTTTTTGCTTTCCAAGCGTTTCAACCTCCATCCACAAACTTTCTACACGCACAGCCATCTTAACTCTGTGGTCCTTTCTAACACAAGACAGCTGTGTTAGATGCCTTCTGGGTTCTCAGCTTCTCCCCAAATCTTTTTCAACATGATAGATACGAAGACTGGGAAGCCGAACCAGACACCCCCCCCCCTCCGGGAGCAAGGCAGAAGACCCCTCAGCAGCAGCAGCAGCAACTGCTATTTTGCTCACCTTCTTAAATGGCACTGCCAACCCATCGTAACCCGCCGAGCCCTCTTCGGCATTACAAGTGAAAATCCCCATTATGCCTAAACCATGGCTGGCCACCAACCTGTAGGCTTTTCTTTTGCGAAACCTGCTTCCTTTAGGGTCCTTAAACACTTCAGTCTCACTTCTAACCCACCAAGCCTTCTCAGATATCATCTTTTCTTTGCCTAAGAATTCCCATGGGAGAATGAGTAGAAGGTAAAATAAGCAAAATACAATCACGTTTGGGATCCAGGTGATCCACACGTGCATTCTATAATCTCCCTTCTACTGGAGACAACCCTCTCTCAGCCTCAGCTGATAATGTTATTGGACGATTCAAGTATTATCACCTTGTAAGGAGATGCTATATGGGGTCAAAGTGCCTTCTTCTACAGTGTTTTTCATTTTTTAACGCAGAAAAAGATTTTCTTTTTAATCTCACTAATGCCTTGCTTCAGAGACTTCACTTTATATACACATTTACCAAAACAATTTTGCTTATTTCTCTTTAGTCTTTCTTCAGAGCTGTCACTATTTAAATGCAGTGTTTCTTTCTATGACTGCCTGTGCTCACATTCTCTACTTTCAGTGTCTCGGTACCCTTACAAAACAGTTTTACCTACTTACCCTTTCCCGATTCCAAACTTTGATGTTTATTTCTGCACTAAGTTTCTCTGAACCCTGTCCTCTACGGACGCCTACACGATGCGCACATTACCAGCTCAGATGTTTCCGGCTGTGGTCTCTGCTCCCTGTGGCTGGGGATCCTAACCTTCCAAAGGCTGGAGAAGGACAGGCACTGACCAACAGGGGGGACGGTGATGGGCCATAGAAGCAATACTAAACACTTGCCAGCACTTAGCTCTCAGCACAGAATTAACAACTGAAAACACAGAGATGCACCGTAACACAATACGAAGGAAGGTCACCCCAAGAAGCTTGTAGAAACCTAGTGGGACCACTGTGGCCCAGGGCTCCTGCTGTGAGTTGACGCTCACCGCATGACAGGAGCCCAATCTGTTACGCACAGATTTTCCCTCATGGACCATTTCTCTGCAGCAGGCAAACTGTGGAGATGACCCAACTGCTACCAGCAGATGAACACACACAAACTGTGGCAGATAAATCCACTGCCATGTTAGTCGGCTCCAAAAAAATACAAACTTTAAAACATTTTTTTGTTACTTTTTAAGTTAGCAGGCAAAGAATTAGATATCGTTGTGACATTTTCACATCCTGCCTTTTAGTGTTTAACAGGACTCTGACAGTACTCAACATCCGCCCAGGGCTCCAAGGAAAGATGGGTCCACCATGTCTGTTTTCCTGAGGCCACATCAGGTCACAGCACCTACGCTCATCAAACTCAGTCTTGGAGACGTGAACACAGTGCTGGCTAAGGAGGTGGACATAGAGCCTGTTTACCAGCTGATCTCAGCAGCTGCCCACAGTGCCTGATGTATCCTGACTACTCATTGCTGGACCTGCACTGTCAGGGTCCCTGAGCACGCCCCTCCCTCCCAGCGTCTCCCAAGGACGAAGGCAATAGAGCCAGCAGAGGAAGAGAAGCTTCCCAAAATGTCAGCTAGGACAGGAGCAGACCTGGGCCGTAGCTCCACCCGCTGAACCCACAGAGGGTCCTCCTGACCCTTCTCTTGCAGACAGTGGAGATCATGGCCACCCAGCCTCTCAGCTTTGGATCACAGCCTTCCCAGAACACATGTCTCCTCCTCTTCCATGCTCAGGAAATGAAGCTGCGTCTGAGACAAATGAAACAGCATGTCTGTCCTCGGGACAGAGGCCGTGATGGTGACTGGAGGGATAACCCCCTTCACAGTGTTTGAAGGTGTGTCTGTGTGTTGTCAACTGTTAATTTGTAACAACCTGGGAGCTAAAGGCCATCAGGACTTTGGTATTGTCCTTTCTATGGTCCATCACTGGATTTTCGATTGTGTAAATATTCCTCCTTCCTCACCTGCTAAGGCAATCTAGAATTGTGTCAGAGATTGTCTTGCTACTGCCTGGATGGAATAAAGATCTGATGGCCAATACTGGGCAGGAAGAAGAGGGCAGAGCTTCTGGGCAGAGAGAAGGATGCTGGAGAAGAAAGGAGAAGTGAGAAATTCCAGAGGGGACCCAGACAGGAGCAGACATGGACAGCAGCAGAGCAGAAGGGTAGAGAGCTCGCCACAGGGCAGCTTGTAGGTAGGAGAGCCTGGTTCAGTCAGATGAGCTAGCTGGAGAGTGGCCCAGCAAAAGGCCTAAGCTTTACACTATACTAAAGCCTCCAGGTCTTTATTTATACTGATGGTGGGTCCACAGATTGTCGCAATACAGGTGACGGGCACACAACAGAGTTCTCACATCAGTTGTGACCCAAATGGCCCCTTAGCTCCAAGTGGGAGTAAATCCTACTTGACAGACGCCACACTGGCAAACCCAGGCAACCAGCTGTGTCACAGAAGGAAGAATGCTCTAGTTGGAGACTCCAGGGCTTCCCTCTGTGATGAAGAGAGTTCCGAGGCCAGGACACAGAGAGGCCCTCACAGGAGACAAGGGGTTCCCATCACTCTTGGTCAAAGTGGGGCATGGAGGGCTGAAAACTACCTCTAGGAAGGGAGAGGAGGAGGAGGAGTCCTGACCACAGGCCTGGTCCCCAGCTCACGGGACCCTGGGAGGTGCTCCTGCTGGAAGGACGCTGAGCTCACAAGGCAGCAGAGCTGACATCAGAGTGGCCGGCCTGAGAGCAGTGCTGGATCTGAAGCTCTTCTCCACAGAGGGGAACAGCGCCATCAGCAGACACCATGCAGCCCCTCTCAGACCCTCCCCACACAGGGAGCATCCTCCTGCAAAGATTCCTGCTCACAGGTGAGGGAGCCAGCCCTGGGGCTAGGAGGGAGGAGGATGGGCAGGGATGAGATAGGGCCCCTTGGGGAGAACAGAACCCAAGAGAGGACACAGGCCTTCTGCTTGGTGTCTAGGAGAGGACGGGAAGAGGGACAGACGCTCCACACAGGAAGCCTTCAGTGAGGGAGAATTAGTAAGAGTTAGAAAGCTCAGTGCTCCCTGGGCGACAGTAATGCTCATTTGCTTCATGGTCTTCCCCTCCCTTTTTTTTTTTTATTAATTTATTCTTGTTACATCTCAATGGTTATCCCATCCCTTGTATCCTCCCATTCTTCCCTCCCTCCCATTTTCCCCTTATTCCCCTCCCCTATGACTGTTCCTGAGGGGGATTACCTCCCCCTGTATATGCTCATAGGGTATCAAGTCTCTTCTTGGTAACCTGTTGTCCTTCCTCTGAGTGCCACCAGGTCTCCCCCTCCAGGGGACATGGTCAAATGTGAGGCACCAGAGTATGTCAGAAAGTAATATCCCACTCTCCACTCTACTGTGGAGAGTGTTCTGTCCATTGGCTAGATCTGGGTAGGGGTTTAAAGTTTTACGGCCTGTATTGCCCTTGGCTGGTGCCTTAGTTTGAGCGGGACCCCTGGGCCCAAATCTGCCTATCATAATGTTCTACTTGTAGGTTTCTAGGACCCTCTGGATCCTTCTACTTTGCTAATCTCCCATGCTTCTCTCATCTAGAGTCCCAATAGAATGTCCTCCCCTCTGTCCCAGTTTCCTTGTTAGTGAAGGCTTTCATGGGACATGCCCCTTGGGCTAATATGCAGATATAAGTGAGTATATACCATCTGAGTCTCTCTGCTTCTGGGTTAACTCACTCATTATGATCATTTCTAGCTCAATCCATTTATCCACAAATTTCGGGAATTCCTTGTTTTTAATAGCTGAATAGTATTCCATAGACGGGCGCTGTAACCACACCAGGCTGACTCTCCACACACAAGTAAAACTGTGCTGATCAAACTCTGGACGGAAGGGATTGGGCATACACACACACACACACACACACACACACACACACTCACACCTGCACAGGGAGGTAAGCCTTTTTAAGATAACTGAGCTCTTAATACTGATACTCTGCAAGCTACTCCAAAACAGAGAAATGGATGGAACATTACTAAATTCTTTCTATGAGGCCATAGTCACGTTGATACCTAAACCCCACAAAGACCCAACAAAAAACAGAGAATTTCAGACCAATTTCTCTTACGAACATTGACGCAAAAATACTCAATAAAATACTCGCTAAACAAATACAAGAACATATCAAAGACATCATTCCCCTTGGCCAGGTAGCCTTCATCCCAGGCATGCAGGGATGGCTTAACTAAGGAAAGCCATCAGTGAAATCCACCATGTAAACAAACTGAAAGAGAAAATCACATGAGCATCTCCTTAGATGCAGAAACAGCATTTGACAAAATCCAACACCCATTCATATTTAAAGTTCTGGACAGATCGGGAACACAAGGCACAAACCTAAAAGTAATAAAGGCCAAATACAGCCAGCCCATAGCCAACATCAAATTAAATGGAGAGACAGTCAAGGAAACTCCTCTAAAATGGGGGACCAGACCAGCCTGCCCGCTTTCTCCATATCTCTTCAATATAGTTCTTGAAGTTCTAGCCAGAGCAATAAGACATCAAAAGGAGATCAAGGCGATCCAAATGGGAAAGGAAGAAGTCAGATTATCCCTATTTGCAGATGATATGATAGTCTATATAAGTGACCCCCGAAATTCCACCAGAGAACCCCTACAGCTGATAAACACCTTCAGCAAATTGGCTGGATACAAAATTAACTCAAAAAAGTCAGTATCTTTCCTATATACAAATGACAAACACGCAGAGGAAGAAATTAGGAAAACTACACCCTTCACGATAGCCACAGGCAATATAAAATATCTAGGAGTAACTATAACCAAGCAAGTGAAGGACTTGTTTGAAAAGTACTTTAAATCCCTGAAGAAAGACATTGAAGATGACATCAGAAGATGGAGAGGTCTCCCTTGTCCGTGGATCAGGAGAATTAACATAGTAAAAATGGCCATCTTAACAAAAGCAATTTACAGATTAGATGCCATCCCTATCAAAATACTTACAAAGTATTTTGAAGACATTGAAAGATCAATTCTCAACTTCATATGGAGAAACAAAAAGCACAGAACAGCAAAAACAATCCTATACAATAAAAGACCCTGCGGAAGAATCCCCATACCCTATCTCAAGCTGTACTACAGAGCAACAGTAATTAAAACAGCATGGTACTGGCACAGCAATGGGCTGGTGGATCAATGGAATCGAATCGAAGACCTACACATGGATCCACACACATTTGGTCCCTTGATTTTTGACGAAGAAGCCAAATCTGTTCAATGGGAAAACGACAGCATCTTCATCAAATGGTGCTGGTCTAACTGGATGTCTACATGTAGAAAAATACAAGTAGACCCATCTTTGTCACCATGCACAAAACTCAAGTCCAAGTGGATCAAAGACGTCAACATAATACCAGAGACATTAAATCTGTTGGAAGAAAAAGTGGGGAAGAGCCTGGAACACAGTGGCACAGGAGATAACTCCCTGAACAGAACACCAACAGCCCAGGCCTTAAGGTCAACAATTAATAAATAGGACCTCATGAGGCTGAGAAGCTTCTGTAAGGCAGAAGACACTGTCAAGAGAACAAAGCGACAGCCTACATACAGCCTGGGAAAAGATCTTCACCAACCCTACATCTGACAAAGGTCTACTACCCAAAATATATAAAGAACTCAAGAGAGTAAACACCACCAAACCAGATAACCCAATTAAGAAATGGGGCTCAGAACTAAACAGAGAACTCTCAACAGAGGAATATCAAATGGCTGAGAAACACTTAAAGAAATGCTCAACCTCGTTAGTCATCAGAGAAATGCAAGTCAAAACGACACTGAGATTCCATCTTACACCCATCAGAATGACTAAATTCAAAAATTCAGGTGACACCGCATGCTGGCGAGGATGTAGGGAAAGAGGAACACTCCTTCATTGCTGGTAGGGAGGCAAACTGGTACAACCACTTTGGAACTCTATCTGGTGCTTTCTCAGAAAACTGGGAATAGAGCTTCCTCAAGACCCAGCTATTCAGCTCCTTGGAATATACCCAGAAAATGCTCCACCACACAACAGGGACAAATGCTCAACCATGTTCATAGCTGCCTTATTCATAACAGCCAGAACATGGAAACAGCCTAAGTGTCCCTCAGTAGAAGAATGGATAAAGAAACTGTGGCACATTTACACTATGGAATACTCCTCAGCTATTAAAAATAAGGAATTCCCAAAAGTTGTGGACAAATGGATTGAACTAGAAATGATGATAATGAGTGAGTTCACCCAGAAGCAGAATGAGTCAAATGGTATATATTCACTTATATGTAGACACTAGCCCAAGGGACATGTCCCATGAAAGTCTTCACTTACCAGGAAAGTGGGTCAGAGGGGAGGTATCCTATTGGAACTTTAGGTGAGAGAAGCATGGGAGAATGGGGAAATAGAAGGATCCAGAGGGTCCTAGAATCCTACAAGAATATGCTGGGCGGATCTGGGCCCAGGGGACCTGCTCAAACTATGGCACCAGCCAAGGACAATACATGCAGTAAACTTCAAACCACTACCCAGATGCAGCCCATGGACAGGACATTCTCCACCGTTGAGTAGAGAGTGGGGACTGACTTTCACACGAACTCTGGTGCCCCTTGATGGGGAGGCCTGGGGACACTGAGAGGAAGGATAGCAGGCTACCAAAAAGAGACTTGGTACCCTATGAGCATACACAGGGGGAAGAGGTCCCCCTTAGTCACAGACATAGGGGAGGGGAGTAGAGGGAAAGCGGGAGGGAGGGAGGAATGGGAGGATACAAGGGGTGGGCTAACAATTGAGATGCAATATGAATAAACTAATAAAATATTAAAGAAAAATGATACCTGAGCTCCAACAGAGATCACCCCAGTCTGTCCTCACAGGGCCTCATCACCCTGAGCAGAAAGAGAGCAACAAGGACATCTAGTGGCTGAGGCCAGGGGTTGACAGGAAGCAAGGAGGACACAGAGCAAGGAAAGGTCGGAAGGAGATGAGCAGAAGGCTCTTAAGGAGGAATCCACAGGGGCTACACACACACAAATACACACGCACATGCACACACACACACACACACACACACACACACACACACACACACAGAGCTGAGGGAAGGGCACACACTCTCATGACCTAGAGCCCCATCTTTCATCTTCTAGAAGGGTCTCCCACTGATGAGTTTCTCTCTTCTCCTCCCTAGCCACTTTTTTAACCTGCTGGCACCTCCCTCCAAGTATTGGAGTGTCCATTAAGGCAGAGCCGACCATAGTTCATGAAAATATGAATGTTTATCTTCATCCCGGAGATGTACCAATTGGCACTTTGATAGCTAGCTGGTTCAAAGGAAGAAACCATGAGAGGGAGAACCTAATTGCATCATATTCCATAACAGAAGACAGGATTACAACAGGACCACTCCACAACTGGAGAAAGGAAATGTTCAAAAATGGAACATTGAAAATAAGGCAGCTAGCAAAAGAAGATTCTGGAGACTACCTTCTGGTCTTAGCTACCAGGGAACAACAGGAAACATCTGCATATACAACACTTACAGTATACCGTAAGTGATCCCCGCCGTCTCTTGCTGAGTTGGGTTCATTGCACTTAACACACACACACACACACACACACACACACACACACACACGCTCACACTCACACAAATTCACACACACATATTCACATACACACTCACACAGACATATTTTCACACACATTCACACATTCAAACACACAACACAAATATACACGTGCTCCCACACACACACAAACTCACATACTTGTGCACCCACACGGAGAGCGTGGGCTGCATCATGGCCCCTCACTGGGCTTACAGCACTCACTGTAGGCCACACGGTGGAAACAGTTCACAAGAGGGGCCTCCTTCCCCTGCATCCGAGCTGCACAAAGCAGGCTGGTGTGCAGGGGAAGCTCTGCCCCACACCTGCTCTCAGTCCCAGGTACATGGCTCTGAGGAGGACCCGGAGGACCCACTAAGGACTGCCTAAGGGACCTGGATCCTCACCAAGTCGGTCTTTTCCCCAAGATCTGGAGGTGGTGAGCACTGTGAGAGTTATCTAGAGATGAGACACTGATCCCAGAACACTTACCCTGCTGAAAGGAATCCAAAGCACGAGGAAGTGCAGTTGCTGAATCTGGGCCACCCAGGGCATGAGTGCTGGTCAGAGGACCAGATGCCACCTGCAGCCACATCCTCGCCTCTATGGCTGGATGCCTTCAGAAGCCCCTGGGGCCCTGGTGGGTAAGGGACTGTTCTCATGGACAGGAGACTTGGAGGAGAGACTGGTCAGTGGGTCAGAGCAACACACACAATCCTTCTCCATAAACAGAATCACAGGAATCAAGACAATGAGCAGTGAGTGCGCGCATGTGTGGGTGGAGGAACAAACAGCACTATGTCCTGAACCTTTCTGAAACTGCAAAGCAAGCAGAGCCCGGGACACTCAGAGCACACCTACTCCTGGCCCTCCTGGAGGCTGACACCTTCCTCCTCCTCCTCCTTCCCTTGTTCCCCTTCCTCATGCTCCTCTTCCCCCTCCTCTTGCTCCTCCTCCTCTGGCCTGCTGCTCCTAGGGTCCCCTTGCCCAAACACCAATCACAGGTTGGCCCTAAGGCTGCAGGGAGGTAGGAAGGGTCTTAGCATCATTCTGGTTTGCTTATATATTCTTAATTCAGTTACACACTCACACAGACGTGTGGAGAAAGAGGAAGGGAAGGCACATGCAACAGCTCCTCTGTGGAACTCACTGGACAACCTGTGAGAGTCAGCTCCCCGTATACCATAGGGGTTCCTGGAACAGAACTCAGGACACTAGACCATGAAGCCTTCTTGCTGGCCTGTGGGATTATTCAGGGCTCTCTGGAGCTCATGGCCTATGTGGACATGGAGGTCACTGTGAGACACCTGCGTCTCTCTCTCTCTCTCTGTTACTTCTGTGCCTCTCACACCCTCTTCCCTCTCTCCAGGCAGAGGTACTGCTCCTACCTTGCCCTTCCCTGCAGTGTGTGGCTGAGCATCCATTCTTTAGGTACTGACCCCTGGGCCTGCACTCCCTCCAACAGTAGCAAAGGGCACACGCATAGGTAGAGGCCGAGGCCCCATTATGAGCCAAGGGTCCAGCAGTCAGTGTGTCTGATCCAGGGCTCTTGTGTGACCCACATGTGAAATAGGCCACAAGACAGGACAGAAAGGGTCCTTACTCTGTCTACACTGCGAGGCAATGGGTCTGAGGCAGAAGCACAGGCTGGCAAGCCACAAAGCTCCAGGCTGCTTCCCAGCATTTGGCTACTGACTGGGATTTCATCCCTATTCCAGTGGAGTTGGCACATGGTCCTCCCCTGGTTCCTAGGACCTTAAAGGGGAGCCGGTCCCATCAGTGCCAGGGTGGGCCTACCCTCCCGGGCAGGCAGCTGACGTTTCAGGATGTCGCTGTAGTGACATGTGAGTCCTCTCAGACAGTAGTATGCTGAAGGTGATGTCAATTCTAACTGTCCCACTGGGGAGACCCTGAGACAGCTCCAGGGGGATTTCTGGGGTCAAAGGTAAAGAGATAAAGCTTTTCACATGCATTTATTGGCTCCTGTGCACTTTGCCTGACTCGCCAGAGCAGCTGGGGACATCCACTCCTTGAAGTACTAACACGACAGTACAAGTCCCTACATTCATCCCTTTCTATAGTAGACACCTCGAGCGTGTGTCGGATCAGTTCAGCCCCCACAACAAAACTCCCAGGTCTCTCTGGACAAGAACCATGTCAATCAGGCCACATTCCGCATCCCCCATTCATCATCTGTCACCCTGCAGGACTTCAGAGCTTGGCCTGGGACTGGCTGCACGCTGTAGAGAGAGCTTCCTTCCTGGAATTGCCTTTAGAACCTGGTGTCAATAGCAGTTCTCACGCACTGTAAACAGTTACCGTCTGAATGTCCCTCCCAGATCTGTCAGCACACATGGCACATGAGGGCCCGAGTTCACAAGTCCCTGTTCTGTGTGGTGCGTCAGTCACATCTGCATGGGAAAACATGCATCTGCAGTGCAGGAAAGAGCACGTGGTCCTCTGTCTCAAAAACAGGATCAGGATCTACTCAAGAACTGTCTGTCTTGCTCACTCTGCTAACAATATTTTGGGGTCATGACTCCATTGGCTCAATGACCACAAAAGAGCTGAGAGCACAGGCTGTGGTCCAGGGTGACCACTGCACCAAAATGCCAGGCCTGCTTCAGGTCTTCTGGGAGTGACCTCTGACCACACACCCAGACTTGGGTCAGGCTGTGGGATCACCTCAGGGTGAAAGAACAATGGGAAGTCCCTTCATGGAGCACCAGTGGGACAGCCTTGAAAACAAAGCCTCAGGGGACTCATGCAGAGGCTGAGCAGTGGAGAGTGCCCCATCCTGAGGGACTCAAGCACCCCATGACCTAAGGTCAGGCAGCGCAGCCCGGGAGAGCCAGGTGGGACTGCTGCTGCCGTTCCTGGGTCAGTCCACAGCCAAACACGGCAAATCAGCTCATGTGTGGGGAAGCCAGTTCTTCTCCCACACCCGGTGCAGGTGGGCCCAGGGGCTGAGTGCCCAGAGCCTCGTGCATCTGTTCGGGCTCCATCCCTCCTGGGTGGATGGGTGGGAGAGGCCCACGCTGTGAGGAGATGACTTTCCATGTATCCAGCCACCTCACTGTCCGTTCTTTCCTGTTATCTATGCAGCTCAGATAAGAGAACTCAACGCTAGAGGCAATTATGACTGGGGTAGGGAATATCATACCTACATTGCAATTTACTGTAACCCTCGGTATGAAAATACGTCCATCACATGGCTGCTAAATGGCAAGGAGCATCCACTGGGAAAAGGTACCCAACTGGTTGACAATAACTACACTCTGCTTTTAAATGGAGTCATAAGGAATTGGACAGGAGATTACAAGTGTGTAGCCACGAACCCAGCAAATACCAAAACGAGTGAAGGATATCGCATGGAGGTTTACTGTGAGTAACTTCGGTTTCCCCAGGGTCCCACCTGCCCAGACACATACACATGCTCTGTGTCCATACTGCACAGCGCTCAGGGCCATGACGTCAGGTCTTGATCCTGAGCTCCCCGGGGTGGGATGCCATGTGTTCACACACATCCTGGTAGGCCAAGCCTTCCGACAGAGAGGGGGAAGGGTGCTTTTGTGTGGAGAGGCTCAGGACCACTCTGGGGGATGGAAAGCTAGGGTGGGCGCCTGCAAAGGTTCAGTGTGCAGGGTGTGGGTGGGATCCCCTCTGTGTGTGGAATGTGAGAGAGGCACCTGGGCCTTGTCAGGCCATTGCTCTGCAGCTATTGTAATTGCCTGCCCTGCTTGACACATGATAGAAAGCTAGGTTGTCACCTGACTCAGGGATACACTGGCCTTCTGCACAACAGGATCTTTCTTTGTCCTCTCATGTTATCACGTATCTTCCTCTTTCCTCCAGGGGGCCCAGAAACACCCACAGTGTCTCCTAACGTCACTGAATTCATGGCAGGATCAGACATACACCTACGCTGTCAGGCAAATGGTTACCAAAAAATATGGTATAGATGGCATTTCAAGAAGAGGATGCTTTCAAATCTATCAGACCTATACATCAAAGGGGCTACAAAGGCTCATAGTGGACGGTATAAATGCAGGGCAGTAAATACTGATACTGATGATGAAAATCACACAGAAGTGACAGTTACAGTCTATGGTAAGTGGCTGAGTGGAGCCTCAGGGCAATTCTCTGGAGTGGTTTCTGGTTCTATGTGAGCAAAGGGGAGGAAGGAACACCATAGCTGGTGTCCACAGTCACAAGTAAATTCCAATCTTCCGGTGAGATTCCCTGACTCAGGAGACACTCTCTTCCCCTAAGCAAGTTGACCACTCCCTGCAGGCTTCGTGAGAGACTGTCCCAAGAACTAAGATGGAGGGCAACTGAGGGACCCACCTGACATTGACCCCTGGACTCCATACTCAGGCCCACATATAACGCAGCTTTACACGCACGTGCACAAATTCACACACAAAACCAAAACAACCTAATTATACTTGAAAACTTTGCATCTGCAGTGGTTAATGGGGTCACTATGACCACATCTGGCACCTGGGCTTGTCTCTAGGGATTACCTAGATGAGGGTAACTGTGGTAGGAGCCCCATGCTGAATGTGGGCAGGACTCTTCCACTGGCTGGATTCCCAGACTGAATCAAAACAGAAAGCCATGGGAGCATCAACGGTCATCACATTCTGCTTCCTAACTGGACACACGTGGCCAGCCTCCTCCTGCTCCTGCTGCCCACATCTTCCCTACTATGCTGCACTGCATCGCCTGGTGTTGAAGCCCAGACACACCCTTCCTTAAGATGAGGAGAAAGTGCGACAGGGACCAACAGGCCGCCGACCATGCACTGGGGATGCAGAGGAAGGAAGAGCCAGAGTTCAAGGGCATCTTCAGATACACAACAAGTTCAAGGCCAGATTCACCTCTGTGAAACACTGCCTCAACAGAGCAAACAGAGTATCAAGGGAATGAAAACATCTTATTTTGATATATGACTAGAATTGCAGAAATGTAATAAATAATCACAAAAGAAGAATGGAATGCCAGCATTAAAGAAGACAGAAAAAGTTAATGGAACTGAGAATAAAAGAGCCCTACTAAGAAATCAAGTAAATGAAGATTTCCTTTCTTCAAAAGACATGAAATTAACATGACCATGGGGAAACAAAGCCAAAGAAAGAGATACTGTGAATAGTTCAGAGGGATGTGAAAAGGCATTAGACTTGGAGAGGACAGTTAAGAAATGCGCTGAAAATGCCCATGCTAAAAAGCTGAAAATGAAGAAGGGATAGACCTTCACACAGAGATGCTAAAATCAACTGAGAGGTAGAAGGCAATTATGCAGACCTATCATGTGTGATGGGAGTAAAAGTATAGTTGAAACTCTCCCCAAAGAGAAGCCAAAGTCTGGGTGAATTGCACCTGACACGTGCAGAAGATCTAGGACATGGAGACGTGGGTCAGTGCTTAAGAGGTCCTGCAGCTCTGGCAGAGAACCCAAGTTCACTTCCCACACCTCTGTCGTTCAGCTGACAACCAAGTGTTATTGCAGTTGAGGGCATCTGATGCCCTCTTCTGGCATCCACACTCACCATTTATACATGGTCCACACCCCCACACGTGCACACACATCGTATTCAAACATAAGAGAAAAGTTTTAGATATAATAAAGACGTAAGAGAAGCCCTGACAGCAATGCTCCCCAAACTATTGCATGAAACAGGGAGGGGGATGGTTCCTCTTCATAACCATCTTCACTGGACTTACATCCACCCAAGGAAAGAGCAGTGCTGTTCTGTGAGGACAGTGTCAGCATATGGGGATGCAACCCACATGTGCATGTGCACAGCTCCATCAGGGCCAGGACCCTGGACTGAATATAAAGACAGGAGGAGAAGGCACAGGCATTGGCATCCATGTCTCCTCTCGTGGAGAGTTTCCTGCAGGCTGAACCCCTCCCTGTTCCCAGAATAATGACTTCCTGCCCTTTTGATTCTGATCAAGTCCTGCCATGTGGCTGGTGCCTCAGCTCAGCTCCCATGCTTCTGTCAAAAAATCAATTTCTGGGAGATTAATATCCTCCTCCTGCTCAATGAGCATTTCCTTTAAAGTCCTGTTAGATTTCCCCACAGTTGCTTGTCCTGTAACATTGGAAGATGCAGCTGTAACAGTTTCTAAGCCATAGGGTCAAAAATACTGTTGCACTGTACTGGATACATATGGCTGAGCATCACAAGCTTTAATCTGCAAAGGCATCTTTAACATAGTCAACATCTCCAATAAGGGCGCAATGTCAGAATCTTTTCAGAATTCAAGGCAGAAGCTCATTGAAATTCAGAAGATGCATCAATAGCATGATGTACCAACACGTATACGTATCTTCATTCTCTAAACACTACAAATAAAACACGTAGTCTATTGTATGCCGTTGCTCTAAGTTAGCAGCAATAACCAGAATCTGGATTCTTAACTCAGTATACTGTATCTTGACGGGCTGCCATTCTAATTCCCCACACCTTTGTGGATTTCTCCCATCCGGAAGTGTCCCCCTTGATGCCATTGCAAGTTGGAGAGTGCATTCCTCTGAAGGTTTCTATTTCGACTCAAAGAATCCTCCAGCCTCTGTTCTATGGCCTGTGACCTAGAATCTGTCTCAGTCCCTTTTTTCTCCAAATCTGTCTTATTTTGTTCCCTCCTACAGAGGAAACAGAAAACTAATTGTCACTGAAAACACAATTTGCTGATAAGCGAAGCAAACTCATATAGAATGGAGATGTACTGTGATACTGTGATTTCCTACATTTTCAACACGGGAAATAACTTTTTTAAAATGATCTCTCCCCCCAAAGGACTTCACTTTCCTAATTTCAAGACAAATATTTCCCCTATGACTTCTTTATACCCAGCTTCCTGTCTCGGGTTCTGTTTTCAAAACCGGCTCAGACACCTGGGCCTTCATAGTTTTTAGCTTGAGCTGCCCTTAGCCCCACCCCAGCCATTCACTGCTGCTTAGACCAAGCCTTAAAGGGCAAAGCCTCCTGCCATGACCATACTGCATGAAGGGTGGTCCTACCTTGTTACAAACTGTTTGCTGGCTTCTCAGTGGTGTCTGCTAGCCAGCCCTGCAGTGGCTGGCCCAGACAACTGTGCTCTCCACCTGCCTCAAGTGCCTGGACTTGCCCAAGAGAATGCTACACAGCTCTGGCCTCCACCTGCTCAGCCAGCTGTTCATAGGCCATGTTCCCCTGGTCTGCCAGCCACTAAGACAGTTCTTAACGGGTCCATACCTGCCTTTCTGACCTGGCTCCCATGTCTGGAACTTTTGGCCTAAGCCTGAATCTAATGTCCTAATCTTGGATTATGTGGCTGACAGTGGACATCATTATGGTGTGGGATATTAGTTGTACCCCTGTTCCCAGAATAACAACTCTGAGAGTCCAAATATATTTGCATGCACCTTGGCCATGAACTTTGTCTTGTTCTATGAGTAGCTCAAAGCTTAATGTCTCATTTATTCAAATCTACGTTCTGTGGCATGTCTGGTTAATCTGCTCAGCCACCATGCCTCTCCTCCTTGTTGTTCCCAGATGAAGTTTCACTTTCCTGGCCCTATCCCAGAATCCTTTCTTCCTACTGCAACTCAGGTGACATATCCATACAGTACACAAGGAGATTCTCTTCACACTCAGCATCCTCACAGCAGCTGCTTGCCACTCTACCACACCAGCCCCAAATGTTCACTGTGTCCCCTCAGACAAAAGCCAAAGTGAGCCCTTCCTTCCATTACACTTCTCAGGAATTTGTTCAGAGAAACAGAGGTAACTTGTTCAGGAAGAATCTACCGGCGCCTTCTGATAAATGTTTGTTACCCAATCCGATACCAGTGGGGGCAAGGACATACCTATGCAGGAATTGAACACTATGTTAAAGAGATCAGCAGATTTGGTTCCACTTGCATCTAGGGATGCAAGGAGGGGTCAGTCCTTGACTCTCAAAGATGTAATGAACCACAAACACAGAGTCAAGACAGAGATCACGTAGACATCTCAAGAACTATAAAAGACCTTGGGTAGGGTTCACCTTCATGATAAATCCACAGACAAACTACGACAGGCTAACTGATGGCCATAGCACACACATGCACACAACACTGCAAAAACAATAGCAGAGGCAGCAGTGACATCGCTTCCTCTAAAATCAGGAGTGAGAAAGGTTGCAGGCTCTCTCTAGTCTTACTCAGTGTAGTGCTGGTCTGTTTTACAAGAGCAACAAGGCCAGGGAAAGACCCAAAGGGAAAAGTGGACGATGGGAGCAGTCAAGATAGCTCTATCTGAGGACAAACGGTCTTGAGGTTAAACGATCCTGAAGATGCCAACGGAAAGCTGTCGATGATAAACAGTTTGAGGAAGCAGAGTCCACACAGTCAGAAGCTCCTCTGGGTACCACTTAGTGTAACATCAAGAGAGTATTGGCAGATTGTCCTGTCGGCTCTTGTGTGTTGGGAGCTGAGTCTGAGACAGACTCAAGTATGTTAATTCCAAAGTCCCGCTGACTCCGACCCACGGACAAGCTGGCCCCAGTGGATGTGTAACAGGGAAGAAAGAAAACAGCAAACAGCTAACGGTGTCAGAAAGACACTGCTACTGCCAGTGGTATTGCTGTTGGTAATGGTGCTCGTCATCAGGTCTGAGCACCCGAGAGGGATCCCCGGATCCCAGTTAGTGATGGGTGCAGAGGTGCTCGTGGAACTCACCCCTTTCTGCTCGACTGTGGGATACACACCTCTGTGCCTGGGAGATGCCAATGGAAAATTCTATCAGGAGACCACACGGACATAATGAAAAGACTTTGATGTGGGAAAAAATGATTGGTAGGGAAGAGCGGCACCTGAAGGGGGAAGGAGGGAGACATCAGAGGGCTGAGGTCAAAACAACCAGAAAACATAATGTGCGTAGATGACATCATCAACAAACAAGCTGAATTTAAAAATCATTCAAAGGGATCTGGAGAGTTGGCTCAGTGAGGAGCGAGTTCAATTGTCAGCACCACATGGCAGTTCAGATCTGTCCATGACTCCAGTTCCAGGGAATCAGATGCCTCCTTCAGGCCTCCGTGTGCACAAAGCAAACACATGGTACACAGAAGTATGTAGGAGCAAAACACACATACACACAAAAGAAAACAAATGATTTAAAAAGCATCTGGAAGAGCCAGATATGATGGTTGCACACCATTAATCCCATGCTCAGGATCTCCCAAGCAGGTGGATCTCCAAGAGGTCCCAGGCCAATTCAGTCTACACAATGAATTCTAGGACGGCCAGAGCTACATCGAGAGACCCTGTCTCAGAAAAGAAAGCTAAATTTAACGGGATTAGAAATGATTTTCAACAGTTGAGAAAACAGTCACAAACATCTTTCTGACATTTCAACAAGGAATGGAAGACATCTGAACAGTCAAAGTGCCTGCCAAGTGTGTCAAACTTGACCACGGTGGACAAGCAGCACTATCCACCCTTCAGAGCAGACTGATGAGCACCTCCTCCTCATTATGAGAAGTGTGAGTTCACCTTTAGGAAATGCTAATATCACACACACCAAAGAACTGTTTTACACACAGTTCTTCATGACTGGCTATCAGTAAAAATTTGAATCACATATGAGCCTTATGTACCCATATCCCCAGGTCATAAGAAATATTTCTCAGGAGAAAAGAGGCCACAACAGGAAAATGCTTAGGAAGTCCTGGCATAGAGAGAGATGGTGCAGGGATGAATTCAGACAGCTACAGCCACCTGCTTGTCAAGGAAGATGTCAGAACATACAGTGGAGGAATGACACCCTCCCAACAAAAGGGCGAGGGGATCTGCATGTCCACACCAGGAAGAAGAAAAGAGACCCCCACCTCACACTCTGTACAGGAGTCAGTTCAGGGGTCTGGGACACACCAGGAAGCCTGGGGTTTGCTCCCCAGCAGCGCATGAGCCAAGCATGGTTGTACATACAGGTGCTCCCCGTCCTTGTGGGTAGAAAAGCAAGAGCATCAGATGTTTTAGCTCTTCCTTGACAACACAGCAAGTCTGACCACCCTTGCTTACCTGAAACCCTGCTTCAGAAACATTCCCAGTGGCTTAAAGATCTTATGTGAGGAAGAATGGGGAAATAGTAGGACCCATAGGGTCCTGGAAACCTACAAGAAGAACTTTATGACAGGCAGATCTGGGTCCTGGGGTCCTCCTCAAACTAAGGCACCAGCCAAGGAGAATATAGGCAGTAAACCTCGAACCCCTACCAAGACCTAGCCGACGAACATGATATTCTCCACCGTTGAGTGGAGAGTGAGATCTGACTCTCACACGAACTCTGGTGCCCTTTTTCTGACCCTGTCCCATGGTTGGGGAGGCCTGACGGCACTCAGAGGAGGGATAGCAAGTTACCAAGAAGAGACTAGATATCCTAAGAGCATATATAGGGGGAGGAGGTCTCCCACACTCACAGACATAGGGGAGGGAGGGAAGAATGGGAGAAAACAGGGGAAGGGCTAACAATCGAGATGCAATACAAATAAATTAATAATTAAAAAAAGACCTTATGTGAGGCATGAAACAGAAAGACCTACGAAACCTCAGGAAGAACTCACAATATGAGCGCAGCAAAGGCATGCTGAGAATGTGTGGCAGAGCAGAGAGCAACAGGCAACCTTGGCAAGGAGTCTGTGAAATTTCAAGAGCTATTATAGCAATCATTATAATAAAGCAACAGTCTTCATAATGGGGGAGGTATATTCTTATGCAAATAGGACACTAATACTGAGAATATATGAAGAACTCAAGGGGCCCAAGTATGACTCGTTGGATAATCTGCTTCCTATGCAAGCAAGAGGACCTGAGTTCTGATGTGCAGCAATCATGTGAAAGCTGGAAACAGTATGTGGATCTCAATTCTTCTCTTCTTCCCTATGCACACATGAGGATGTGCAGCCACTCACTCATTGACACACATCAACACACACAAACACACACACACACACACACACACACACACACACACACACACAAAGAAATTCTGTCAGAACAATTCAGGAGTTTATTTTAGTTACTTCATTTTATTTTATGGAAATAGCATTTTTTCCGTATGGATGTGGCTTGCCTGGAACTCACTACGGACACCAACCAGGCTGGCCTTGAAGCCAGAGACCAATTGCCTATGCACCCTAAGACCTTGGATTCAAGGTGTATACAACTACCACCTGGCACCCTAAAAATGTAAAAGAACAAAAGTCTATCTTCCCATAAACAAGTGGCATAATGGATGGAGAAAACACAAATAGCCATCAAGATCCTGGGAAACGTTGATCCATGGAGATCACAGGGCCTGCCAGTCAGACTGGCTGTGGAGAGAGCAAGTGCTGATACGTGTTGGTTAGGGTGCTGGGCAGAAGGAAGATGTGTGTACCGCACAGTGGACTTTCTATTACTGCACCTGCCCATCAGGACTGAGGTCCATCAACACCTAAATCTATAACCACCATATCATTCAGCTGCCCCTCCCCTGGGAGTTTACCTAAGTCGGCACATCAGTTACCTGCACACCCGTGTTCACTGTGGCACTACTGAGAATACACATCCATACATCCGTGTGCGTGCATATGCATACACGTATGTAAGTATGAATGTGAGGCCGAAATGTCGGGGCCGGGTACGTTTTGCTGGGTGAAGTGGATAAGCAAGAATGCATGGGGAGAAATGAGAGTAAAGATGAAGGAATGTGAGTGCCCTTCAATATCCACATAGGAAAAGTCCTAATGAAACTATTGTGTTTATGACAGTTTAACATGAATAAATGTGAAGGAATCAGAGGGGGAAACCTCATCTCATGTGGAGCATGTCGGGAGCCTGGGTATTGAAGAAGTGTATTCCAACAGACAAATTCCAGAGTTAAGCCAGGGCATGGCCTAAGTGTCCTGGGCCTCGCTCACTACAGACTGTCTCGTGGGGGGGGGGGACGGGGAGAATGTGGGCCCCAAGAACTCCTGAAACCTGTGAGAAAGGACTCTTCTCAGTTGTCCTCATCCTCTGTTTGTCCACAGAGCTGCTAACAAGGCCTGAAATCCAAGTTGATTTGAGGACTTATAGAAAAGGAGATACTTTAAACATGACCTGCCATGGAAACGGCACTGGAATCAGCTTCTCCTGGTGGCGGGATGAAGATCCACTGGAATTGGAGCCTGGAAGGATGAACATGTCAGGAGACAACAGGAATATTGTCATAGAAATGCTCACACCTGAGGATTCTGGGATATATAGTTGTTTGCTCTCCAATGACACTGACTCTATAAGGAGTCACCCATTCCAACTGATTGTGAACAGTGAGTGACCCCTCATCTCTCCTCTTAGATTGTACTGGAGGATTCTCTCTTATCCAAAATCACTATTATTATTTCATGATGACACGAGACCCATGGTGCATGTGTGGAGGTCAGAGAACAGCAATATGAAGTCGGTTTTCTCCTTCCACCTCTACCTGGGTTTCAAGGAGTGAACTCAGATCATCAAATGTGTGCACTGAGCTAATGTACCCACTGTACCATCATCTCCAGGGTCTTTTACTGGGGGAATTTGCTTTTAGCAATGCTGTGACAAATTGATGTCAGACACAGGCAGATGACAGACTATCTGTAGAGACACCCATATAATGATGCATGGTACCCTCCACTACAACCCCACACCTGGGAGAACAAGGCAGGAGAGTAGGCCAGCCTGGGCTTCAGAGCATCCCTAAATTGTTAGTGTACAAATAAAACCCAAACAGTAAACCCAATTACTGTGTGGCTAGGAGGTAAGCTCTGAGCCAGGCCTGTGACCCTTGGTATTCATGGGTAACTGGTTCCAGGAGACCTGCAGATATCAGAATCTGTGGGTGTTCTTATTTCCATGCAAGTCTCTATGTCATCCCACACACAGTGCATCATGTTCAGATTGTAGCACGTGACACAACACCAGGACTAGGCAAAGAGCACCACTCTGTTAGTGAGAAACGATGCCAGGAAAGGTCTGTGCCGTTTTTAGTGCAGAGACAACTGTTCTGAAATGTTTGTGCTGTTGGGGTCCTTTTGTTTGCTTTTGGAGAACAGTGTCCCATGCAGACCAGCATCCTCACTGGAAGGAGATGATGACTGTCCGGAACTCTGTTCACAGTGATGACAAGACAGAGACTACTAGGCTTAGGCTCTGCCATGGAGCTCTGCTGAGCCCTGGTGGTCTTTCCTGAGCTGTGACAAACTCTGAGATGGGCTTCACAGTGATGTAACTACCTCTGAGTCACCCATCCTGTTAGTCTCACTAAGGTTCCCTCAGCCACACTCAACTCAGCTGTTCAGTTGGTCTGTTGTAGCTGCCATCTGTGTGGTGGAATGGCATCTCTTCACAGCTCCCAGGAAGAGTCACACAATATGATCCCATGTGTAACTGAGATCGTGAAGGGATCATATCCTGGGCAAGGCTTAGTTCACTTAGCATAGTACCCTCCATGTCCACCCATGGTCTCAAAACACAGACTCTACTTCTTTCAAAGCTCAACGGTATTACAGCGTATGTGTCACATTGTCTTTATCCACTCGTCCACGGATGGACACTTAGGTGCCATGTCTTACTTCCTCTAGTGATAAAGCAAGGAATATAAATACATGCTATCTCTCCAGCAGATCATCAGTCCCTCTGTCTTTCACATCCCAGAGTGGGATTGCTGGATCACACAGCTGAAAATGCCTTTCATGAGCAGATAAGTCTGTTCTCACGAGGCCTAATTTATTGTCTGTTTATTGTTGCCACCTCTGCTTTTGTGTCACAGTCAAGAGGGTCACACTCAAACCCAACATCATGGAGCTTACATCACAGAGTCCCTTGTAAAGTTTTTATAGCTCTAGATCTCGTATTTAGGTCCTGGATCCACGTGAAGTCTATGTTTGTATACAGCAGTAAGGAACAGGCCTTGGCCATGTCACAGGCCCTTTCCTGAGCATCCTCTGCACATTCAACTCTTAGCCTACTCGCAAGATCAATGCACACAGGGTGGACCAGGACAGCAGACTATTCTGATTGGTGACTTTCTTGTTCAAGTTTTGCCGGATTAGCCGGTGGTGGTTTTGGTTGTTTTTGAGATGTGGGGTGATAGGACTTAGCTCTTCTGCCTAGGACCTCACTTGCTAGTCCAGCCTGCTCTTGGGCTCATGGCAATGCTCTTGCCTCAGTCTTTTAATTCTTGGGGTTATATAAATGAAACCCCATCGACGGGTCCATATTTCTTTTCGTGGTTTTAGGTTGTTATTGTTTTGTTCCTTTGTTTGTTTGTTTGTTTGTTTGTTCCCAAGACATCATTTTTCTGCATGGAGGTCTGTGATGTCTAGTTTTATATCAACTTGACCCAACCTAACTCATTTGGGAAGATGGAACCTCCATTGAGAAAATCCTCCCTTGCACCTGAGTGGCCTGTGGTGTAACCTGTGGGGCATTTCTTGATGATGATTGATGTGGGAGGGTCTAGCTCCCTAGGGACAATGCTGAGCCAGGGGAGGTGGTCCTGGTTTGCCTAGGAAAGTCAACACAGTAAGCCAGGAACAACAGCAGCGTTCTTCCATGCCCTCTGCATCAGCCCCTATCTCTACACTGCTGCCTTCAGTTCCTGCCCCGACTTCCCTGAATACCACACTCTAAGCTGTAAGAGCAACTAAGTCCTCTCTCCCCTAAGTTTATTTTGTTCATGACATTTTATCACAGCAACAAAGACCCTAACCAAGACAGAGTCCCTGTGAGGAACAAGTGACAATTTAGAAGCCACTAAACCAATGCATACTTTCAATTAACTCCTGGCCACAAAGAGCCAGACAGGTGAACATTCATGAATGTTCATGAGCACCAGCATCAGGACAAGGAGAATTGTAAGACCCCCTCCCCTGTGCACCCGACATAGCAAGCATAGCAGCAGTAACGCTATCTTGCAAGGCAAGACTAGAATAATAGGTTCCCGGGGTAAGATAAGGCCTGGGGCTCAGATGAAAGCGTGCTTGTCCTTGTCAAACAAGATATTTATAGTCGGCCATCTGGCCCAGGGAGTGGGCAAACTCCCCTGTTCCCATCCGATGACCGGGCTATAACCTCGCCTCATTTAAATTTACCAATCAGAGCCCTGTAACTATGCTTTTTCGCTTCTGTAACCGAGCTTCCCGCCAAAATCCCTATAAAAGGACCCCCTAAAAACTCGCTGGGCGCGCCAGCCTCTCCGGAGACTGAAACGCCCGGGTACCCGTCCCCTTAATAATAAAGCCTCTTGCTTGTTGCAGCCGAAGCCTTGGTCTCGTTGGTTCTTGGTGGGGGTCTCCACGTTAAGACCGCCGTGTCGGGGGTCTTACATTTGGAGGTTCCACCGAGATCGAGACCCCCGCCCGGGGACCATCGACCCAAATTCGGGAGGTAAGCCTTTGTCTTTGTGCCGGCCGGCTTTGTCGTTGTTGTCTTGTTGTCATTTCGTCTTTGTTCATCGTTACGTGTGTCGGTGTTTGCGCAGACTCTCTGAATCTGGCAAGGAAAGGAGGAGCTGACGGGCTCTCAGACTCCTCCCTTGTGCCCGTGGGAGACGGTCCCATCGGGATTCCGTAGGGACTTTCCGTCCCATCCGAATCTGGGGCCCCCGGCCCATCTGAGAGGCTATTCGCCTCATCTGGGAGACAGGGAAAAGTCCGGACCCCCTGCGTCTCCAACCTCCGTTTTGGCGCAAGCGTCCCGCGCAAGCTGTTTTTTGGTCTTTTGCGTCTAGATTTCCTCTGTTGTGTTTCGTTTTGTGTTTTTGGTACCATGGGTCAGACTCTTGTCACCCCGCTAACCCTTACTTTGCAGCATTTCAAAGAAGTCCGTGCCATTGCGCACAAAGTGTCAGTAGAAGTCCGCAAGGGCAGATGGAAAAGTCTTTGTTCTGCTAAATGGCCTACGCTTTATACCGGGTGGCCACAAGATGGCACTTTTAACCTTTCTCTCATTCTACAGATCAAGTCCAAAATTATAGATCCTGGACCACACGGTCATCCGGACCAGGTCCCCTACATAATGACTTGGGAATCTCTCGTTCGTGACCCTCCTCCATGGGTCAGACCTTTCCTCGTTCAGCCCTCTCCTTTTCCCCACCTCTCTTACCACGCCCGCCTTAGAACAGCTCAACCCTGGGCGCATGCTCCTCTCGCCGCGGCGGGGCGGGCACCGCCAATCCGGGCTTTTAGGGAGGTGCGAGAATTTAGCGACGGTCCCTGGGATTTCCCCGAGGCTAAGGCGAGCCCTCCTTTTGTATGAATTACTCTCTGCTCCGGCCCGGGGGTGGGGCGGCGAGGAGCTGGCCAGGAGGGCGTCCGAAATCTATCCTTTTCCTTCCTGACTCCGCTGCCAAGACTGTATCGAGATCCGGGTGTCCCTTCCCACGGAGGCTACCTCCCGACGTCAGTCCCACTATCCCCCTGCTCGCCTCCCGCCTCCCTTGCTCCTCTAACCGGGAGGAGCACAATGCTGGGGACCCTTCACGGCCTCAGAACCCAAGGGCTCTGCAGCGGCTTCCCCTGGGGCTGGTCTCTATATTGCGCCGCCGCCACCTGATTGCTCCAGACCTGCGCCCACCCTGACGCTCCCGCCGCAGCGACCGAGGCCTCACCAATGGCCGGCCGACTCCGCAGCCGGCGCGAGGTTCCACCCCAGACCTCTCAGGCCTTCCCCCTTCGGGCTGGCACGGGTGGCCAGGTACAATATTGGCCGTTTTCCGCCTCAGATCTTTATAACTGGAAAAATAATAACCCTTCTTTTTCTAAGGACCCCTCCCGGCTAACCTCCCTTATTGAGTCCATTCTAGTCACCCATCAACCCACTTGGGATGATTGTCAACAGCTTCTACAGACGCTCCTTACCTCTGAGGAAAAGCAGCGCGTCCTTCTGGAGGCACGCAAGAGCGTCCCAGGAGCTAATGGGCGGCCTACCCAGCTGCCAAATGAGATAGCCAGTGCCTTCCCCTTGGAACGACCCGACTGGGACTTCAATACTGAGGAAGGTAGGGCCCACCTACGCCTTTATCGTCAGCTGCTTATAGCGGGTCTCCAAAAAGCCGCCAGGCGGCCCACCAATTTGGCCCAGGTTAAGATGGTTACTCAAAAAGCAGATGAGACGCCGTCAGCTTTCCTTGAGCGTCTAAAAGAAGCTTATAGGGTCTATACTCCATATGACCCTGAAGACCCTCTCCAGGCCACCACCCTAGCCATGTCCTTGTCTGACAATCTGCCCCAGATATCAGATGCAAATTAGAGAGATTAAAAAAAAAAAAAAAACTCAAAGAAAGTACAGTTCAGGATCTTTTAAAGGAGGCAGAAAAAGTTTATAATAAGAGAGAGACGCCGGAAGAGAGAGAAGAAAGGCTTAGGAAAGAGTCTGAAGAAAGGGAAGAGAGATTGAAAAAAGAAGCGGAAGAGAGGGAAAATGCTAGAGATAAAAAGAGACATAGAGAAATGAGTAGACTTTTGGCCACCGTAGTTTCAGGACGCCAGGATAGTCAGGGCCAGGGAGAACGGAGAAAAACCCCTGTGGATAAGGACCAATGTGCCTATTGTAAGGAGAGAGGTCACTGGGTACGGGACTGTCCCAGGCGTCCCAAAGGGCCCCGTAGAACCCCCCCCTCCGCGGCTCTCCTCAACCTGGAAGACTGAAGAAGTCAGGGTCAGGAGCCTCCCCCTGAACCCCGGCTAACTCTAAATGTGGGGGGGCAACCCGTCACCTTCTTGGTGGATACGGGAGCTCAGCACTCCGTCCTTACCACCGCACCGGGGCCCCTGACAACAAAGACTGCCTGGGTGCAAGGAGCGACTGGCGGGAAGCCTTACCGCTGGACCACCGAGAGAAAAGTACATCTTGCCACCGGTAAGGTCTCACATTCCTTTCTTCACGTCCCGGACTGCCCATATCCCCTCCTGGGAAGAGACTTATTAACCAAACTCAAGGCCCAAATTCACTTCGAAGAAGGGCACACTCGTGTGACAGGACCACAAGGGCGGCCTATTCAGACTTTGGTATTAAATTTAGAGGATAAATACAGATTGTATGAGACTGACCCCCCCCTGGGAGCGATACCCCTAGCCCAGACTGGCAAGCCCTGTATCCATCATCATGGGCCGAAACTGGGGAAATGGGCCTAGCTCACCAACAGCCCCCCATATTAGTACACCTTAAGGCTTCTGCCACCCCAGTCCCTATCCGGCAGTACCCTATGTCACAGGCAGCCTACCTGGGAATACGGCCTCATATTCGGAGACTCCTGGACCAAGGCATACTGACTCCTTGTCAGTCTCCCTGGAACACCCCCTTGCTTCCTGTTAAAAAGCCCGGAACGGGAGATTATCGGCCGGTCCAAGACTTAAGAGAAGTCAACAAACGAGTTGAGGACATACATCCTACTGTCCCCAACCCTTACAACCTATTGACAGGGCTATCCCCAGACCATGTCTGGTACACTGTGCTGGACTTAAAGGATGCTTTCTTCTGCCTAAGACTGCATCCCTCCAGCCAGCCTCTCTTTGCATTCGAATAAAGGGACCCCGACTTGGGGATTTCGGGGCAACTAACATGGACACGGCTGCCCCAGGGATTTAAAAATAGTCCCACCCTGTTCGATGGGGCCTTACACCGTGATTTGGCCGACTTCAGGGTACGATACCCAGACCTCATATTGCTCCAATATGTGGACGATCTCCTCCTGGCAGCCCCCTCTAAGGAGAGCTGCCAACGGGAAACCCACGCCCTCCTACAAGTCCTAGGACGGCTGGGGTATCGAGCCTCTTTCAAGAAGGCACAAATTTGCCAGACTGAAGTAACCTACCTAGGTTACTCCATCAAGGATGGACAGAGGTGGCTCACTCCGGCTAAGAAACAAACTGTCCTCCAAATCCCGCCACTGCGGTCCCCCGTCAGCTCAGAGAATTTTTAAGAACAGCGGGCTTTTGCCGCCTCTGGATCCCTGGGTTCGCGGAACTGGCAGCTCCCCTGTACCCCCTTACCAAGCCAGGAACAATGTTTGCCTGGGGGCCCACCCATCAACAGGCCTTCGAGGCTATTAAGACTGCCTTAATCTCAGCCCCTGCACTGGGGCTGCCCGATTTAACCAAGCCCTTTGAGCTGTTCATTGACGAGAAACAAGGCTACGCCAAGGGAATTCTAATCCAGAGACTGGGGCCCTGAAAAAGGCCTATAGCCTACCTCTCTAAAAAAAAAAAAAAAAACTGGACTCCGTGGCAGCAGGCTGGCCCCCTTGCCTACGGATGGTTACTACAGCCGCCTTACTCCTTAAAGACTCTAATAAACTCACCATGGGGCAGCCAATTACTATCTTAGTCCCCCATGCCATGGAATCCCTGGTCCGGCAGCCCCCAGACAGATGGCTCTCCAACGCCCGGGTTACCCATTACCAGGCCATGCTTTTAGACTCGGACAGAGTCACCTTTGGGCCAATAACCAATCTCAACCCTGCCACGCTGCTCCCTCTCCCAGACGGGCCCGAGGATCATGACTGTCAGCAAGTCCTGGCGGAAATCCACGGAACCCGCCCTGACCTCACTGACCAGCCCCTCCCTCACCCAGACTTCGTTTGGTATACGGATGGGAGCAGCTTCCTGGATAATGGGACACGACGGGCCGGAGCGGCTATCACCACCACCGACCAGGTAATATGGGCCAGCCCTCTGCCCCCAGGGACCTCCGCCCAGCGTGCTGAACTGATCGCCCTGACCAAGGCCCTGGAACTGGCAAAAGGAAAAAGGCTAACAGTCTATACAGACAGCCGGTATGCCTTCGCCACAGCCCACGTACATGGAGAAATTTATCGGCGCCGAGGACTCCTCACCTCAGAAGGTAAAGAAATTAAAAATAAGACTGAAATCCTGGCCCTCCTGAAGGCCCTCTTTTTACCCCAGCAGCTCAGCATCATCCATTGCCCGGGCCACCAGAAAGGGGACTCTCCGGAGGCTCGAGGTAATCGGCTGGCTGACGAGACAGCCCGCCAAGCCGCTACAAGACCCCTCGACACTCTCGAGGCGCTCTCCTTACAAGGAGACACCGGAGCGCCAAGACAGCAGGACCGGAATTAAAAATTCACCGACGACGACATACAAAGACTTCAAAAGATGGGCGCGCTTCCTGAAGGCCCTGACCATTGGCGATACCAGGACAAGGTAGTCGTCCCCTCAAAAAAACTGACTATTTGATTGACTACTTCCACAAGCTCACTCATTTAAGCGCCCAGAAGATGAAGACCCTCCTTGAAAAAGAAGAAACGGACTTTTACCTATTGGGAAAAAAGGAGGCCCTCCAGAGAGCCATTGACAATTGCCGGCCCTGCACGCTGGTCAATACCAACAAGTCCTTAAATTTGTCAGGAACTAGGGTCCGAGGACACCGGCCAGGGACCCATTGGAAAATTGACTTCACGGAGATCAAACCAGGTATATACGGATACCGGTACCTGCTGGTCTTCGTAGATACTTTTTCAGGATGGACTGAAGCCTTCCCCACCAAACATGAGACGGCCAAGGTGGTTTCCAAAAAGCTTTTAGATGATATTTTCCCTCGCTACGGGATGCCACAGGTAATTGGGTCCGACAACGGACCAGCCTTCGTCTCCCAGGTAAGCCAGCAGGTGGCCAAACTACTGGGGATTAATTGGAAATTACATTGTTCTTATAGACCCCAGAGTTCAGGACAGGTAGAGCGCATAAATAGATCTATTAAGGAGACTTTGACTAAATTAACGCTTGCAGCTGGCACTAAGGACTGGGTGGCCCTGCTACCCCTGGCCCTAATACAGGGTTAAGAACACCCCTGGCCCACATGGGCTTACTCCCTTTAAGATTGTCTATGGTTCACATGTTCCTATTGTTTACTTCCCTGACCCAGATATCGGCTCCTTTGCTACCAGGCCTTCCCTCCAGGCACACCTAAGAGCCCTCCAAGAGGTGCAAAATAAGGTTGGAGACTACGTCTGGGTCCAACGTCACCGGACCAAGAACCTCGAACCCCGCTAAAAAGGACCTTACGCCGTTCTCCTGACTACCCCGACGGCTCTCAAGGTAGACAGAATTGCCACCTGGATTCATGCTGCTCACGTCAAGGCGGCCAAGGACACAGACGGGAACACATAAAAAGCACATCAGACTGACAACCCTTTAAAGATAAGACTTTCCCGAACCTAATTCGCCCCATGACCCCTCCGACCTATACCACCACTTTAAGGGGATCAATCACTACCCCCGAGAGCCAATATCCATCACTCTGACACTGCTATTAAAAAGATTAACAGTCGGGGGGGGGGTGTTTGTGGCAGGGATCGGAACCGGGACTACTGCTCTCACTCAGGTTGCTCATTTTCAGCAGTTACAGCAGGCCATGAGAACAGTCCCTGACCTCCCTTTCCGAGGTAGTGCTCCAAAATCGTAAAGGGTTAGATATCTTGTTCCTGAAAGAGGGTGGGCTCTGTGCAGCCCTCAAGAAAAAATGTTGTTTTTATGCTGACCATACAGGAGTAGTCAGAGATAGTATGTCTAAGCTGCGAAAAAGACTAAAACAGCGACAGTTACAATTTAAATCAGGACGAACTTGGTATAAAAACTGGTTTAATAAGGCTCCTTGGTTCATCACTTTAATATCTACCATTACGGGCCCTTTGTTATTTATTGTCCTGCTCCTACTTTTTGGGCCCTGCGTTCTTAACAGACTGATGCAATTCATCCGAAACCGAGACCACCTATCGGTTGTACAGGCCTTGGTTCTAACCCAACAATACCAACAGCTCCAACAGGCACAACCAGAGGTCATTGAATGAAAGATTTCATTCAGTTTACAACAAGAGGGGGGAATGTAAGACCCCCTCCCCTGTGCACCCGACATAGCAAGCATAGCAGCAGTAACGCTATCTTGCAAGGCAAGACTAGAATAATAGGTTCCCGGGGTAAGATAAGGCCTGGGGCTCAGATGAAAGCGTGCTTGTCCTTGTCAAACAAGATATTTATAGTCGGCCATCTGGCCCAGGGAGTGGGCAAACTCCCCTGTTCCCATCCGATGACCGGGCTATAACCTCGCCTCATTTAAATTTACCAATCAGAGCCCTGTAACTATGCTTTTTCGCTTCTGTAACCGAGCTTCCCGCCAAAATCCCTATAAAAGGACCCCCTAAAAACTCGCTGGGCGCGCCAGCCTCTCCGGAGACTGAAACGCCCGGGTACCCGTCCCCTTAATAATAAAGCCTCTTGCTTGTTGCAGCCGAAGCCTTGGTCTCGTTGGTTCTTGGTGGGGGTCTCCACGTTAAGACCGCCGTGTCGGGGGTCTTACAGAATAAGATGACATCATTTAAGAACTCTCATTTTAACATAAAGACTGCTGTAGGCGTTCCCTGTCTTCAGAGCTTTCTGAGGACTCTGAGGTGATGTGATGGAGGCTACAGCAGTGTGAAGCACATGCTCTTTTCCCTTCACAGGCAAGGATTTGAGGGAAGATAAACGGGCAACCTAGACACACAGTGCTTGTGGGAGAGCTGGGAGTCTATGCCCCACTTATTGCCTCACCTCTGCTAACCTTTCTTACAGGAAGTGTGTTCCCCAAAGGAACAAACAGACCACACACCATCAACGGTGCCTTTCCAGCTGCCCAGTGAGGATGGACTTAATGATATTCCTCTCCTTGTTTCTCCCCATGATAGACGGAAACAAAAGAATGACCACAGAATTGACAACACCTCCCATACAGCACATACAGCAAGAACAGCAAGGAAAGCGGCATCCCTCAAAGAGGGGTATTATCGCAATGCTTGTTCAAGGTCTGCTGGTGCTGCTTGTGTTAATGTTCGTAATTGGTTTCCTGTTAAGGAGCAGGTACAGTGACTTTTCTCCACATTATCACTTGGTCTCTGGGCTCTTCTTTTCCCCTTTGCTTTGGGGCTGCTTCTCAAGGATTCCTTCTAGTTGTCACATCCCTGCCTCCCTGTCTCCTGTACCCATTGTTTGTTGGTCATAGACACTCCCATCTCTGTGATGTTTAGAGTGACAGGTGAATTGTCCTCCTATTTCAGGAGGAAGCAAGGGAAGGACCAAAACCTAAACAAAATAAAGGAGGAAGGGAAACAAACAGAGGATCAGGCAAAACCAACAAAGGTTGAAGAAAAGCCACCAGGGGCTGAAGGAAAACAGGTGGGGAATGTTAAACCAACCCAAAAAGAGGTACCTCAAAAGATGCCTCAGGTGAAAATTTAGTCATCCCAGCAGCAGAGGAGGGAGGAGGGGCTGAAGGCTGTCTAGTGAAGGCTCAAGGGTCACAGTTCTAAACAATCACTGAGGATAAAGAACAGGCCAATGGGGGACAAAGGGTGTGTGTGTGAAAATAGAATGTGCAGAGCACTGAAAAGAAGAAATCATCAGGACTGGGCTTTCTTCACCCCCCAAGTACCAACCCCAGCTCCACAAACAAAAGTAGAAAAAAGGACAGGGTGAAAGAAGAAACGCTAGGAGGACCCCGGTTAGTTGGGAAAGGAGGCAGCAACAAGAAGGGCAGCAGCAGCCATGGTGTGAACTCAAGCAAGGACACCAAGCAGGAATCACCAGCTCCCAAGGTCCTTCCCAACTCAGGAACCAAACAACACTGACAGTGTCTCCCCTTTATTTAGGCCAAGAAGTAAGAGCCTTCTCAGTGAGGACAACCCGACACTGTCCACACAAAGTAAGTAAAGTAACGTAAAGTAGTATGAAGTGTCCTTCCCCGTCTCTTTTGATTAGTTTTTGTTGAAAGTCTGTTTTATTAGATACCGAGACCGCTACTCCATGCTGTTCCTTTGGTCATTCTTCTTGGAATTCCTTTTTCCAGACCTTTACTCTAAGGTAATGTTTACCTTTATTGCTGAGGTGTGTTTCTAGCATGCAGCAAAATGATGGGCCCTGTTTTTGTATCCATTCTGTTAGCCTGTGTCTCTTTTTTGAGTGGTTGAGGCCATTGATGTTGAGGGATATTAATGACCAGTGGTTATTGGTCCTGTTTTTTTTTTTAATGTTGTTAGTGGTAGAGTGTGTGTGTGAACTTCCTTTCTTTTGGTGTTGTGGATGTGGGATTATCCTTTATTATCCTGGGTAAAGTTAGCCCTGTTGGGTTGGAGTTTCCCTTCCAAAGTCTTGTGTAGGGCTGGATTCGTGGTTAGGTACTGTTTAAACTTGGTTTCTCGTGGAATATCTTGTGTGGGGTTTTTTTTTCCATTTGTGTTGATTGACAGTTTTGTTGGGTATAATAGTCTAGGGTGACTTCTGTGGTCTCTTAGTGTCTGCATGACATCCATCCAGGCCCTTCTGGGCTTTTCATAATCTCTGTTGAGAAATCAGGTGTAATTCTGATAGGTTTGCCTTCAAATGGGACTTAGCATTTTTCTCGTGCAGCTTTTAATATTCTTTATGTACTTGGCACATTTAGTGTTTTTGTTTTGTTTTCTGGTACAATCTATCTGAAAATATTTTCTGTGTCTTACAGCTTGGAGTCTTCTTTTTCTTCTATCTATATTATTCTTAGGTTTGCCCTTTTTTTCTTTTTTTAAAAATATATTTTATTAATTTATTCCCAACATCTCATTTACTATCCCATCCCTTGTATCCTCTCATTCCTCCCTTCCTCTCATTTTCCCCTTACTCCCCCACCTCCCCTATGACTGTGACTGAGGAGGACCTCCTCCCCTGTATATGCTCATAGGGTATCAAGTCTCTTCTTGGTAGCCTGCGATCCTTTTTCTGAGTACTGCCAAGCCTCCCCATCCAGGGGACGTGATGAAATATGGGACACTAGAGTTCGTGTGAAAGTCAGTCCCCACCCTCCACTCAATGGTGGAGAATGTCCTGTCCATTGACTAGATCTGGGTTGGAGTTCAAAGTTTACTACCTGTATTGTCCTTGGCTGGTGCCATACTTTCAGCAGGATCCCTGGCACTGATCCATCCGTTATAATGTTCTTCTTGTAGGTTCCTAGGACCCTCTGGATCCTTCTATTTCCCCACTCTCCCTTACTTCTCTCACCTAGAGTCCCAATAGGAAGTCGACCCCTCTGTCCCACTTTCCTGGTAATTGAAGACTTTCATGGGACATGCCCCTTGGGCTAGTGTCCAGATATATGTGAATATATACCATTTGACTCTGTTTCTAGGTTAACTCACTCATTATGATCATTTCCAGTTCAATCCATTCGTCCACAAATTTTGGGAATTCCTTGCTTTTAACAGCTGAGTAGTATTCCATAGTGTAAATGTACTACAGTTTCTTAATCCATTCTTCTACTGATAGACCCATCTTTGTCACCATGCACAAAACTCAAGTCCAAGTGGATCAAAGACCTCAACATAAAACCAGAGACACTATGCTGGTTAGAAGAAAAAGTGGGGAAGAGCCTGGAACACATTGGCACAGGAGATAACTCCCTGAACAGAACATCAACAGCCCAGGCCTTATCGTCAACAATTAACAAATAGGACCTCATGAGGCTGAGAAGCTTCTGTAAGGCAGGAGACACTGTCAACAGAACAAAGCGACAGTCTACAGACTTGGAAAAGATCTTCACCAACCCTACATCTGACAAAGGTCTACTATCCAAAATATATAAAGAACTCAAGAAAGTGAACACCACCAAACCAGATAACCCAATTAAGAAATGGGGCTCAGAACTAAACAGAGAATTCTCAACAGAGGAATATCAAATGGCTGAGAAACACTTAACGAAATGCTCAACGTCCTTAGTCATCAAGGAAATGCAAATCAAAAACAACTCTGAGATTCCATCATACACCCATCAGAATGGCTAAGATCAATAACTCAAGTGACACTACATGCTGACGAGGATGTGGAGAGAGAGGAACTCTCCTTCATTGCTGGTGGGAATGCAAACTAGTACAACCACTTTGGAAATCTATCTGGCGCTATCTCAGAAAAATGGGAATAAGGCTGCCTCAAGACCCAGCTATTCAGCTCCTTGGAATATACCCAGAAGATGCTCCAGCACACAACAAGAACATTTGCTCAACCATGTTCATAACTGCCTTATTCATAATAGCCAGAACATGAAAATAGCCTGAGTGTCCCTCAGTAGAAGAATGGACGTTCCTAAGTTTTCGATGTGTCCCAAATTTCTTGGATGATCTGCGTCAGGAGCTCTTTAGAGCTAACATTTTCTGTGACTATTGTATTGATTTCTTCAGTCATATCTTCTACCTCTGAGATTCTGTCTTCCATCTCTTGAATTCTGTTGATGATGCTTGCTCTCTGTTGTTGGCTCTGTTTATTAACAATTAAACTTTATTATACAACCCAACTAGCATATATAAGAAGGAAAAAAAAAAGGTTAAAGGGACAGAAGATTAAAACCTCCTGGAATCCGTTCGGCAGGACGGGTCCTTAGGTGTCTAAGTCCCACGAGCTGGTCCGGTCCCTTCCTCTCTCTCTCTGCGCTCTTCTCTCGCCTTCTCTCAACCTGTTGTTTTTCTCTCACCCTCTTCGCAGTCACATGCAAAGGGCGGTCTCCTCCTCCCTTTGAGGGTCAATTAGGAAAACAATAGCCACGGTGGGGTTCCCAGGTAGGCTTCTTGAATTCCAAGTCCAGGAAGGCTCTAAACAGTCTCTCACAAGGTATTCATGGTGTGCCCCAAGGGTAAAGCCCGCCAAGACTGCTTTCACCTGTGACAAAGCTTAATCTTTTCCACACATCCCCCTTCTGTTTAAAAAATTAAGAACTATATACACATATATACATATATACATACTCATTAGGTATCAAGAACATAACAAAGTCCTTTTATACTCGTTAACCGAAGGGAAAGTATACCACTATCTTACCAAAGAGAGTCCTTTTCTTTTATGAGAAATTGTAATTATTAATCTACTAAAGCTTCTAGTTACACTGTGGCTATCTAGTCTTCAATCCCATCAGAGACCCAAGAAGGAAAATCTATCTAATAAAGGAAGTGCTGGCAGGCAACTTTCAAGTTGCAGGGTACAGAGAAAGCAGACTGCCTGGATAGTCACCGAATTCTCTCCTTCATTGGGGCAATCAGTCTTCAGCCTTATCGGCCCAAAACATCCAACGAACTGCTTTTTGAAGCAGGAAATCTGACGGTCTGGTCCATCTATTCTCTTTAAAGCTGGACAGTCATCTTTCCAGCATCATTGTTGATCATTGCAGACAATCATCCTGTCATCAGCAGTAGAGATAAAAGCAGTAGTAGAGCAGTTTTTCCGTCTAGTGACCATTCTGTCACCAGCGTCTCTTGAAGCCCCCATCTTCAATGATGTAAATGGAGAGGCGGCCAGGAGCGGATGTCTCTCTCTGTCAGGAAAGCCCTCATCATTAAATGCCATATTCTGTGGATCTCTGAAGAGTTTGAAGAGCAAATCTATCTATTCTTACAGTTATCAATCTATTCCTTTGAAGACATATACAAGCTATTAAACAAACCTGCTCTATAACAAAGTGAGTATCTAATAGGATTTCTACGTAACTAAATACCAACTTTTATCCCCGATGATTCCAAACAGTTTTTTATAAGACATTAGTGGTACATGAATAATACATCGAATAAACATTGAACAAAAAGAACGTAAATTTCTAACATACAATATTTTGTCAACATATAACATACAATACATAAGGCAAAAATGAATGGAATACAATTTAAGTTCATATCAATCTGAAGCAAAAGTTGAAGTCTTAAATTTCCATCAATCAAAAGTCTTAAATTTCCATTAATCTACAATACCAATGTAGAATTTTTGAAGTTAGTAGATTCAATAATCTACCTTTTATTCTACAACCCTGTATCCTCCCTTCCTTCCCCCCTTTTCCTTAATATTAAAAGGGATAGAAAGTAAGAGAGAAAGATAGAAGAAAGAAATTCCCAAATGAACTTTTATTAATTGTAAATAACCCCGTTAGGCAAAGATGAGCATTGGTAACCCACCATTCCATCTCTTGAATTCTGTTGATGATGCTTGCTCTCTGTAGTTCCTTTCTTCTGCCCTAGGTTTCCCATTTCTAGGATTGTCTCAGATTGTGTTTTCTGCATTGTTCTCTCTCCATTTTTAAAAAATATTTATTTATTTATTTATTTATTTATTTATTATATGTATACAGAGCTCTGCCTGCATGTACATCTGCAGGCTAGAGGAGGGTATCAGATCACATTATAGATGGTTGTGAGCCACCATGTGGTTGCAGGGAATTGAACTCATGACCTCTGGAAGGACAGTCATTGCTCTTACCTGCTGAGCCATTTCTCCAGCCCTCTCGCTCCATTTTTAGGTCTTGAATCCTTTTATTAATTTCTGTCACCATTTGATTGTAGTTTTCTGTCTTTCGCAGATTTCTTTTTTTTTTTTTAATTAAAACTGTTTTTAGTTCAAGATATTTAAAATTATCTCTAAGTCATTATCATTATAAATATTATTGAGAAAATAGCTTTCAGAGAAAAAACAAATCTGTTAAGCAGGATCTCAGATAAGACATGTAGATATTAAATCACAAATGTCTTTAAGCAATTTGTTCAATATCTTTCTTAGTATGGTTTTGAGGGATTTATTTTCCTCCTTTAAGGCCTCTATCCTTTTCATAACCTCAGATTTGACATCCTTCTCTTGGGCATCTGCTGTGATATTCTCTCCACGGCTTCTGGTGGTGGTGAGACTGCTGGTTTCTGGTGCTATCAAATGACCATGGAAATTGTTGCTTCTGTTCTTACACTGGTCTCTCCCATTGTGATGTCTCTGGTGTTAGCAGGTTTGGTGGTCTCTGATTTTCAGAGGGTTTGGGAATAGGTATACACAATGGGGCTTTGGTCCCTCACCCTATTCACCTCTGCCAGGTTCACTGTCTCTGTTGGCTCCTTGTTTATGACCCACATAGGTCAAGCAATTGGGGAGCAGGCAGAAAGGTATCAAAGCAGAGAGCTGCTCCAGGTGAGCTCACCTGGTTCCTCTGGAAGAGGACAATGGGACTTTGGTCCTGTGCCCAGCCCAACTCACCTCTGCTGAGTTCACTGTCTCTGTTGGCTCCCTGATCGTGAACAAGGAATATAGGGCACCTGGGGAGCAGACAGAGATAGACACCAAGCAGAGAGCTGCTCTTGTGGGCCTGCTTGCCTCCAAGGGGGTGGAGGACAATGGACAATGCTGGTGTTTGTGTAGCCTGAGATCCAGAGTTCAGAAACTGCCCACCAGCTAACCACGTGGATAGCCGTTGGAGTGGGTGCCTAGTGCTTGCTTGGACCCTGGAACTTTCTGTGGGTTTGCTGGGTGACCTGAGGTCAGATTCACTTGTGTTCCAGACTGTGGTGTCTGCTCTGTGCTAGAAGCCACAGACACTGGTATTTCTGAACGCCACAGCTCCCTGTGTCCCGGGATTTCCAGAAGCTACCAGCCAGCCAGGCGTGTGGCACTAGCCTCAGCACTCGCATGTCCATGCCTGCAGGTACCAGGGACTTTTCTGTGGATTAGTCAGGTAGCCTGAGTTTGGACCCAACCATGCTCAACACAGTTTTGATCCCTCTCACCAGGGTGTCACCAGGACTGGTGTTTTGTGGTTCTCAGATCAGTCCTTCGGTTGCTGTACGTCAAATGTTGCCCTGTTGATCAGGTGAGGTATGTCTTTGGCACCGCCATCTTGGTTCCCCTAAAAATCTAGTTAAGGTTTCATTTCGGGTTCTGTTCATCCTCTGTACCTGTCTTGAGCTCTGGAGTGCGAGTGCACAATGTAATTTCCAATCTCCCCCCCCCCCCAGTACCTCTGCTAAACTTTGACTCACCTTAGAGACAAAGGTGGGTCCATTGTCTGATCCTAACATTACTGGAAAACCATACCTTGGCAGGATGGCTTCCAGGAGCTTTTGGCTACCATCTCTGTTGTCTTGTGC
This sequence comes from Acomys minous, assembly GCF_964271855.1. Lineage (NCBI taxonomy): Eukaryota > Metazoa > Chordata > Mammalia > Rodentia > Muridae > Acomys > Acomys minous. Next base: position 22,117,366 of record NC_140502.1, on the reverse strand, counting down.
TTGGGGGGAAGGCCTCTGTCCACCCTGAAAATGTGTCTACAGATACCAGCAGATATCTGTAACCATCCTTCTAGGCTTCCCTTAGTACAGTCCAGTTTCCATGAACAACAGGTCACTCTTCTCTCAGGCTGTTGCCAGTGTTACCTATATGTTGGGTAACGTTAGTGAGTTGACACGCATTACAGGTAGCGACAACGCATTCAATTTTGAGGTTAGCATCTCGGGTCTTGATTTTAAGAGGTTCTGCATTGCAGACACCCATGTGAGTCAATTGGTGCAGCTCGGAGGGAACTTGCTCTCCCAGAGCCTTAGGTCAAATGACTTTACGGTTCAACAATTTTCACCATCCCTCGTGGCATCGAATTATGGGCAATTGCTTCATCCATTTAAATTCTGCTAGAGGCATCACCCCCTGGGTCAGGCAGCCAGGCCATTATAGTTAGCTTAGCCGTCAAGCCATTTCTCTCTCTCTCTCTCTCTCTCTCTCTCTCTTCTCTCTCTCTCTCTCTCTCTCTCTTTCTTTCAGTTTGCTGAGCCAGGTTTTTTCCTATAGTACCAGGGGTATCACCTTTCAGGTGTCCAGGCAGTGGATAATGGCTAACTAACATCTTTGGTAGCCGTGATGCCAGCACAGTCATGGAGCAGAGCTTCCAAGTCTGTGTCCAAGAGCATCATAGCTGGGTTTAGGGCAGTAGGGACCTGAAAGAGAACTCTGGCAGGGTTTAGGAGCAAGCCCTGATAGTGAGTCAGAGGGGTGTTCCTGAGCCTGCAGTCTGGGAGCTATCTCTGGATCCTCTCAACAGCATGAAGGGTGGTCATGGGCAGTTCTTGGTCCAGTGTTAATTTGTCAGCATCCTTGACCATCAGGGACACTGCCACTTCATCCACGCGCATGGGGGCCATCTTGCTGCAACAGGGTCAAATCTTTTGGATAGGTATGACACCTGTCCATTCCATGGATGCAAGTGTTATACCAAGACACCCTTAGCAATCCCCTTGCTAATGGAAAAGTGAAAGGGTTTGGTGACATCGGGTGGTCCCAGGGCTGGCGCTGACAATGCAGCTTGAACTTGGTCAAAGGCTGTTTGTAACTTGTCCATCCACTGGAAGGCTTGGTTATCTCTGGTGGCCCCCTAGAGAGGCCTCATAACTTCTACGCACCCTGGTATCCACAGGCAGCAGAAGCTGGCTGATCCTAGGAACTCTTGTGACTTTACGAGGGGAGTCTGGCTCGGGTATCTTGAAGACCATCTCTTTTCTGGCATCAGACAGCCACATTTGTCCTGCCTTAAGGACACAGTCCAGGTAGCTTCCCTCAGACTTTGAGATTTGGGCCTCTTTTGTAGATGCCCAGTATCCAAGTTCCACAATGGCCATTAAGAGTTTCTTGGTCCCATCCATGCATGTTTCTTGTCTACTCAGCTGCTGTGAGGAGGCCATCTAATATTATAATAGAGTCAGATGGGGATTCTGTAGGTGGAACTCACACAAGTCATCATGTAGCGCCTCATCAAAGATGGTGGGAGTGTTTTCGAACCCCTGGAGCAATCAAATCCAGGTCAGCTGCTCATCGATGCCTTGTTCTGGGTCACTCCATTTGAAAGCAAAGATATGTTGACTCTTGGGTACCAGCAAGAAGCTGAAGAAGGCATCCTTTAAGTCCATGAATGTGTACCATTGATGATCTGGAGGCAGTGAGCCCAGGAGCGTATATGGATTAGGTATCATGCGGTGGATGTCCATAGCTCTCCTGTTCACCTCAAGGAGGTCCTGTACTGGTGGGTAGCCAACTGAGGATGGCTTGCATACTGGCAGCAAGGGGTGTTCCATACTGACTAAAATGGCCTCAAAATTCCCCCAAGAACACCCTGAAGTGGGGAGTTATCCGCTGTGAGACTCTAGGGGCATGGAGTACTGGCTGACTTGCACATGATCTGCACCTGGCTTTGTTGAGACAAACACAGGGGCCCTTCGTTTGGCTAGCCCTCTACCCCCAGTTTCAGCCCATGCTTTGGGGAACACAGGCAGCCCCCGATCTATGTCAGGGCCTGGTAAGGGTTGTTTCTCGTGGAGTTGGTATTATGTGTGGACCCATGGTTAGCACTTGAACGGGCTTTCCTTCCTGATTAATAACCTCTGCCCCACATGGTTGGAAATGATTTTGGGCTCATAGCTTGTAGAGCAAGTCGCTTTTAGCAATAGGCAGGGACAATCAGGAATAACCATAAATGAGTGCAATACCAAAGCCACCTCAAGTCCACCATTCTTCGTGTAGTCCATGAACACTTTTCCATACCCGTGAATCCTTGGACCCAGGAGGTTTCATCACATATATGACCGACCATGTGGTTCAAGCAGAACCAAATGTTGAGCTCCGGTATCTACCAGGAACTCACCAGGCTTCCCCTCCACTTTAAGGGTTACCCTGGGCTCGAGGAGGGAGGTGCACCACACCCGATCCCCTCTAGTTGCTCGTCTCATCCAGAACCATGACGCCCTTTGGCAGCCCCTCTCCTGTTTTGGGGGGCATTCCTTAGCCCAGTGGCCCTCCTCTTTGGAGTAAGCACATTGAGTCTCTCCAAACCGGGGCTGCTCCCTGCACTCCCCCTTACCTTGTCCCTCTGCCTCAGTCTGTTTCAGTTAAGGTTCACATTCCTTTGGTTCGCCCTCAGTGGTGGCCAACAGGATCCGAGCCAACTTTTTGGTCTGATGGTTGTCAGCCTTTTCCTGCGTTTCCTCTGACATTTCCCTTACTGTACACTCTTTCTGCTACTGCCACCGAGTCCTGAATATTCTGTTTTCCTAGTATGTCTATTGTCTGTAACTCTTTCATGATATCTGGTGCCGCCTGGCTGGCAAAGTGTATCATTATGGCTGCTTTCGTCTCCATCACTTCCAGGTCCATAGGCATATATCTAGGGAAATGATCCTGGCTCCTCTCTAGGAAGACTGCAGGGCCTTCCTCTGCCCCCTGCTTATATACATCTCCTGCCTTGGCCAAATTAGTGTGCTTCTGAGCAGCCACTTTGAGACCTCCCAACAGAGCCTGGTGATTAATCCAGCTCCTCTCCTTACTTTGTGCCAGGCTGAAGTCCCAGTCAGGTCAGGACAGATGAAAGTTGTTGATAGTGTCAAGATTGGTATGGTAGTAGGTTGACCCTTGTCTCCAGGACCCAATTCCCTGGCCTCCTTCTGGATTCTCTGTCATTCGTCTGTGGTGAACAAGATCTTGAGGAGTTGCTGACAGTCATGCCGAGTGGGCTGATGGGTAATTAGGACAGTTTCTAAAAGGTTAATTAAATCCCTAGGTCCCTAGGGTTATCTGAACACTTGCACGCTGAGCATACCAGTTATAATGATCACTGGTGGCAAAGGGCCAATAGTGGTAGGGTTGATTGCCATGCTCATCAGGTGGCCCCACTGCCACCCCCAACCTTGTCCTGCACGCATTCTCTGCCTCTGGCCTCTCTACAGTGCTGTGGGGGAATAGGGGTAGGTTGGGAGGGAGGGAGAAAATGAGTTCTTCTTCGGTTCCTCCTTAAAGGACCAGGTAGAGTGGCACGGTCAGCTTAGTTTTGGTTTGTCTTTTCCCACCACGTCCTCTGGGAGTCTGTTCATAGGCTGCCAAGACTACCTCAGGCTGCCGTTTCTGTGGAAGCAAGAAGGGCTTGACCCAGGCAGGAGACTCACAAATCAGATTTTCCCAGGTGACAATGTTAAAGGACCTGGTCAGGGTGTCCCTGTCAGGATGAAACATGGTTTCTTAGACACTCCTCGTGGTCTCTAAATCAAAGGTCCCTATGGGTGGCCATCCTACCCCAAAAGTGGGCCACTTCGAGCTACAGAGAATCATGAATCTATAGCCTTTTTAACTTAGTAACTTAGATTATGAGCTCCCTAACTTCCTGAAAATGTTCCATCATGAGAGTTAAAGGGGTGGATGCAGTCTGTGCCGTCATCTCAGTCCAGTTCAACAGACAATAATAAATGACAGATAGACAGACAGACAGACAGACAGACAGACATGAGGGACAGATAGAGCCTAAAACAGAACATCCCTCCTCTTCATTAGAGGCAAAACCAAAAGTAAGATGATGGCCTCACACCATTCCACAGGAGCAACCCACTACTTCCTCTAGGACACTCAGTCCCCTCCAAACTAACGGGGCACTCCGTCCCCTCTAGAAGGGCCTGGAACGTCTTCTGGGTCCCTCTTGGTAGCCTTCCTGCAACCTGCCCACTTAGACCCTCTGCCAACCTGCTCAGAAAATGGGACC